>NC_071268.1:20353493-20418493 GCF_023375685.1 Ictalurus furcatus | reverse complement strand
TGATTCAGCACGGCTTGTCTCCCAAACAATGCCACTTCAATCAGTGCACTTGGAGGCTGCCCAGCCCGCTGCCAATAGCCGCACGGACTGATTTAAGAGATGGATAAAAAGTAGATACGTCGAATGGTCGCTCAGTGACTAATGGGGCTCCTCTGCTCAAGCTGGGACTATGCATCATGATTTAAGCAAAAGACCTGATGAGAAGATTAGGAAGGGAGGAAGCACGAGGCCATCGGGAATTTCAATACAGGAGGAAGAGAGAGAAGAGCAGAGGAAAGAGAAGAGTAATGTTCTGAAAAGGACAGGAGTAGTTTAAAGTGAGTGACACTGTCCAGCTTAGGTTTGGGAAGTTATAGATTTTCCAGGAACTGTTCTTCTAGCTCTAGATGAGTTTGTGTGGGAATGTATGAGCTTAGCAATGAGCAGGGAGACCTCGGGTGCTCCAACAATAAGAGAGTGACACTGTAGACCCTAGTGTAGCGGAAACAACCAGATTTATCCTGCTGCTAAAAACACAAATCATTAGAAGAGTCTCCAACTAATCATTATTACCAAACTGCAATAGCGAATGGAAGAGACACGCTTGCTCATGCGTTAAACACAGCCATCTGTGACTGGAAGCCAGAGGAGCTAAACTGATCGTGGTCTCTGGGTGAGAGGGATGGCATACTCTTTCTCACCTGTCAATCACAGTGACACTAGCCAACTGCAAGCATCTGAGAGTCCGGGTATGTGAAAGAGGGCAGACAGCGCTTCCCTAAGGGAATGCTAAACAAAATGAACAGTAGGTCTCAAAAATACGTGGTTGACTAGCTTCACATTGGAGAAAGCCTTCACTCTGCGAAGTTGGTAGTGGTCTTATGAGCTGGCTGGTGGGTGGGAACTAGCATAATGGGGAGAAAAATTAGGAAGGAAAGAAGACCTGGATAAACAAATACAGTCAACTCCTAAACTATTGGAACGGCAAGGCCAATTAAAATATTTTTTTTTTTTGCTTTACACTGAAGACATTTGGGTTTGAGATCAAAAGATGAATATGAGAAAAAGAGTTTAGAATTCCAGCTTTCATTTCCTGGTATTTATATGTAGATGTGTTAAACAATATCGAACATTGTAGGCAAGCAAAAATTTTGGAACGTGTGACTGACAGGTGTTTCTTGGTACCCAGGTGTGTCCTGTTAGAGTGATGGTTTAAACTATAATAAATAGCTCTGAATGTCTACTCTTGGTTTTAGTCTTCAGTGTTCACCTGTAAAGACTGCATTTGTTGTTAAAAAGGATAAGCCAACATGAAGATCAGAGAGCTGTCTATGGGAGAAAAGCAAGTCATTCTGAGACTGGGAAAAGAGGGAAACTCAATCGTAGCCACTGCACAAACATTGGGGATAGCCAGTACAACAATTTGGAATGGCCTGCGAAAGAAAGAAACGACTGGTGTACGGAGCAACAGACACCGAATGGGTTGGCCAAGGAAAACAACAGCTGATGACATAAACATTTGATCATATTATGAAAGCTGAAATCCTAAACACTCATCGTATATCCATCTTTTGATCTTAAACCCAAATGTCTTTGGTGTATAGCACAAACACAGGAATTGGCCGTGCTGTTCCAATAGTTATGGAGGGGACTTTTAAGACATGGATTTATTACAAAAAAAACCGTGTGCGATAATATGATTTGGACATCTTATCAGTGCCAGGGTACAATACAAATTTCTCATATTTCAAATTTCTAATAGATTTACCCAACAACAAAGTTTACAAAATACCTTTTCACTGAAGCTTTGTATAAGACAACGGGCAGTACGTGATAAGCAGATGTAGGTTTTCTGCTATTTTATATCCCAGTATAATTATATTATAATCTTATACCAGCCACTGACATTGTCAGGAGGGAAAATGGATCTTGGCTTTGATTGAAAAGTCGTTTATTCCCTGTAATTTCCTCGTCTTCCCTCGTCCTTAAGCACAATAAATGAGGCTGCACTTGACGGAGCACCCAAATGAGCCCGGTCAAGTCCCTCGCTCAAGGTTAGCGCAGAGACCACAGATAAGCGGAGTGGAGAGGACAGCCAGCCCAGTCCCCCTGTGTTCAGCACGCGCACACACACACACACACACACACACACACAGGTGAAGGGATGAAGGAATAGTTTAATTAAAACTGAGAACAAGGTTGTTTTAACAAGATAAAAGGGATAAGACATCACATCATCAGAGTGCTGACAGAGAGACACTTCCAGAAAGACGGAGGAAAGATTGGTTTTTTTTATTATTAAATATCTGCCTGAACTTCCTGTGCTGCATATCTTTTACTCTTAATCTCTAGTCATACATACATTTCAAAATATTTCTTCAAAAAAAAAAAAAAAAAAAAAAAAGGAACATTTATTTGTATTTCTGATTCTTATTCAGCTTCATCCCAATTCTCAGACTCTTACCGTAGTAGATGAAGGCAGAATGTGTTTCTTTCACAGCAGCATGGTCTGCATTGCCTAAGCGCTTCAACGTGCTGGGAGGAGAGCACTAACCACTCGGTGCAGTTAGGGCTCACTCTAATGAATCATTACATCACTGCACCAAGGACAGACAGTGACCCCTACTGTCCAAACCCTCCTCTCTGAGAGTCAGTCAATTTCCTTCACTTCTAAACCCATTAATGGGCACATCAAATCAACTTAGATCAAATGTTCAGTGGTTTTTTGGGGGGGGGTTCTGCATTTCTGCTGACGACTAGTCTTGAAAATGTACTACTAGGGTTCATGGAGCAGGAAATGATATGATAAAAGGATGGACAAATATTGTTTCTGGAGTAAGACATGTACTCAAATACACCAAATTACAAAAAAAAAAAGATGGTGAGGATTAATCCAATTAGAAAAAATCTCATCACAAAAATCTCTCACAATATCACTTCACATACAGAAGTCGAAATCTGCTTTTACCTTCAGTTAAAACAATTATTCTTGCCAAATTTACGCCGTCATGTCCCTTGCCATCTACAAATGTCTGTGTGCTAGCTGTGAGTTTGAGGTGTTGTTCTGGCCACGTCTCAGAGAGCTGTTGCAGGGCATGTGTGTTTGTAGCACCATTAAAATGAAAAAGTAGCTCTTATGCCGAAGCTGCTGAAACGCCATTAGGAAATGGAGACAGATGCAGAGATGGACACTAAATCAGACAGAGACTAATCTACAGTCCACAGCGTTTGGGATGCTTTCTTTGCTTTTTCTCTCTTCCCTCTCTCTCACACACACACACACACAGCGGATAGGTAAAAAGATGTATGAAAATGTATGAAAGATCTGAAAATGTGTAAGAATTTGGAGCAGTTTATTAAATAATTGGGTGTAAGTTACAAACGCATCGCAGTGAAGAGCGAAAAAAAAAAAAAGACGCGGCGGAGAAGGGATGAAAATAGAAAACACAGAATATCAATTTGAAAAGTAGCATGTAAAGGTATAGAGACAAGTGTGCTGGACCATCACTACAAAAAAAGTTCTGTCCATTTCACATGTTCATGGTGTAACATAGCTTAATATAAACCAATAGACCTGAATAACCTTGTAAACCTGATCAATGCTTATTTTAAATCCCATCGATTAACAGTTGTAATTATTGATTATGTCATGCAGCTTAGACAAAGCTGATGTGTCTGGTAGCTCACGCTCAGGTGTGGGCTATGCTGCACATACTCTTGCACAAACACAAATGTCCTTTTTCCATGTAGCTTGCTCATCCCAACTATGTTCACTTCTGGTCAGGTGACATCACTCTGGCGTTTCTCAGCCACAAGACCTCCACTCCCAACTTCAGCCTCCCATGTGAAGACCTAGGCCTTTCATGCTCAACACTCCAGTAATATTCAATTACTGTATGCACCACATTTCCTTCCAGCTCACAATTGATTTCTTTTAAAACGCTAGGCATCCTTCACTCGTGACGCGCCGCCTTGTTCCCGTGGTTCGGAAACATCCCAGTTAAATTACAATGCCATCTGCTTTCCGCCGCCGTGCCTGCTCCGCTCCTCCTCCTCCCCAGCCCAATCCTGTCATAATGAATATGCACTATCTCTCTCTGCCATCAAGCGCCTCGCCCTCCCATTTAATCTCATCTTAATCTCTCCCCATTGTAATTTCAAATTGTTTTGTGTTTTACGGCAAATTGAGGCGAGCGGGCCACCCGCACGGAGGCCGCGCGGCGCTCCAGCAGAGAATGTTTTCATTTCCATTCACTGCTCCCTAAAAAAAAAAAAACCCCACTTTTATTATTAACATGCTTATATAAATAAGAGAAACACACAGAGAGAATATTGCTCTGTTGCGGCGGGGGAGGTGACTAGAAGAGGAGACAGTGTGGCTAAAACATTTCAACGTGGGGATGTAGACGGAAAGGGGTAAGAAAATGCCAACGCTACGAAAGCTAGTCAAAAAGTTCAGGCCAAGGATACGTTGAGTTGCTTACTAATAAACCCTTTGCCTGATAGGAACCGTGAGAGGATATCGGCTGATCCAGCGAACGTGATTACGTACAGGAAGAACAATATCCCAGTTGTTCATAGCACTATTGACTTGCTTAAATAACATAAAGGTTTGATTTTGTCTTTATTAGAGCTGGAGAGAGTCGATCACTACGTTTACACGGACAACAATAATCCGATATTAATCCGATTAAGACGATACTCTGATTAAGAAACTTCCATGTAAACAGCGATTATTGATTACCGTAATCCGACTAAAGTCATACTCGAAGTAATGACGTGTGCCATTAATCGATCTATGATCTATAACATGTAAAACGGGAAGATGAAAGGAGTATTCTAAAAGCAACTCATGTAAACACCTTAATCACAATAGTGTCTTATTCAGAATAAGGTCAATAATTAGATTACTGCTGTCCATGTAAACATAGTCACTATTGCTCAGTAGTAAAAGGGGATTAAGGAGCAAAGGCAAAAGACATGAACAGCGATTGTTGGAAATGTGTAGCTGGTCTAGCTTCACTGTGCAGAGGATAGGGTTTATTTAGGAGATTAATACCATATAATACACAAAGACACAAACACGCCGACATGAGAGCGCTTGTGAAGTGGTCCAAAATGAGAAAATTTGTTTTGTATAAAAAGCCCGTTTCTATTCAATTAGGAGCTGAAGTGAATTCGATTCTTCCAGTGGCAGTGAAATAGCTGAACCATGTGGCTCAATGGTACATAAATTGATAATCATCGCAATGATTTCTGCTTCTTTGTACAGAGAGGTGCAGATGGAATTCGAAGATGAGAGCAGAAAGGAGAGAATGAGAGCGTAGGAAAGAGGGATAGAAAGCAAGACTGTGTGATTGTGAGTGTGCTCGGTGTTTATCATGCAGTCCATAGTCCTTCTGCTCTACCGTTGACAGTCTCTCTTGACAAAAGCCATCGTGCTCGAGCCACCAGTATCGAGTCCAGCTGAGGACAAATTTCAAGATGAACCAGAAATCAATTTGCCATCAAATTTTCATGCCTGTCCCACCCTCTCTGTGGCATTTTAATTACTGCCACCCTGGGCCAGGGGTGCAGGAGATATTGACACTTAGCGCTTTACAATAAACTTTATTGGCAAGCTCTGCTTGATTGCTGTACTAAGGTAGAATAACAAGGGATATGGGTGGAGGTGTCTTGGTGTGCTTGTGAGTGTGAGTGTGAGTGTGCGTGTTTGTGTGAGCGTGTGTATGTCTGCGTAATGTGTTCACGTGGCTAGCAGACAAAGAACACACTATAAAATCATCATCTTGCATTCAGGAGCTCATGACCGTACGTGACTCTATTCAAACAGAAGCCATTAATAAAAAGTGCATTAATGAAGCTGACAGCCCCAAGGACTGCTGTTTAAACCCACACTAACACGACACGTAGCCACCTATTACCATTATCCTTAACTCCTAAATGCTTCACACATGCCTTGTGCTCCCTAAACCTCATTCTTTCACATCTAAAAGTGTATAAAGGAGAGCTGACGGAAACCTGTGCATCCTCTGAATGAAGCTCGGACCCTGGGCTCATGTGACGGATGCAGGAATACGACTATTCTCCAGATGAAACTGACATGGATGAATTGAATGTGAAAGACGTGAGAGATGGATAGACAGAGTGATGCAGCAAAGAAGAGATGGATTTCCTGTCATAAGTGATCCATGCGCAATCATCTGTCTATTTTCGTCTGTACCGTTAATGGCTATTGGGTGCAATTAAGATCTTTACTGTTCTAAAGCGCACGGATGAGACAGTGGATTTGAGTCCATTATTCCTCCGCTGTGTGCAGGTGAAAAATCATTTCATATTTTTAAACAAAGAGCGTGCAGAGTTCAGGTTTTTAAGTTCCTAACCTGTATAACCTTTATAAGACAGCAGTGAAATATTATATACCAGTCCCATCAGGATAGAAATGTTCCGTCGAAGGATAAAGTTGATCAGTCAGAAGAACTTTGTACTGTTTTGCAGTGACCTTTCCTACCAGCATAACAGAGCCACCTTTCCTTTTTTAAATTTTTTTTTTATTTGTCACCCATCTTTGTGTATTGTCCAAAGGTTCTTCTAAAGAAACTCTATAAAATAACGATGGCTTCAAAAAATAATACTTGAAACTAGTTAAGTTGATGAATCAACTTATCTATATGTATATATATATATATATATATATATATATATATATATATATATATATATACACACACACACACACACACACACACACACACACTACACTGATCAGAAAACAGTAAAACAAACAAATCATTGGCCTTTGCATTTAAAACAGCATACATTCTCCTAGCTCTACTGTTGTGCTGTTTTGTAAGAATATCGGCTGTTAGGTGTTTCCCGGCTTCTTAAAGATCTTGCTACAGGTCTTCTGTCCCTGCAAGCAAAATTTCAGACAGAAACAATGTCTACTGCTCATTATTATGCCATTACATCATCTATTTTCCATAATGCTTATCCAAAACAGCGA
Source organism: Ictalurus furcatus (assembly GCF_023375685.1). Taxonomy (NCBI): domain Eukaryota; kingdom Metazoa; phylum Chordata; class Actinopteri; order Siluriformes; family Ictaluridae; genus Ictalurus; species Ictalurus furcatus. The sequence continues at coordinate 20,411,508 of NC_071268.1, read as the reverse complement.
CGCCGGGGACTCCTACAAAATTACCAGTCAATGGAGGCTATCCCAGGGAACTCTGGGCACAAGGTGGGGGACACCCTGGACGAGGTGCCAACCCATCGCAGGGCACATTCACACACATATTCACACACCACGGACAATTTGGAAATGCCAAATCAGCCTACAATGCATGTCTTTAGACTTGGGGAGGAAACCGGAGTACCTGCAGGAAACCCTTGAAGCACGGGGGGAACATGCAAACTCCACGCACACAGGGCGCAGGCTGGATTCAATCCCCCAACCCCAGAGGTCCGAGACAAGCGTGCTAACCACTAAGCCAAAAAATATTATGCAAAAGATGTTTGGAAAAGTTTTCCCCACTGACAGACAAAATACAGAAGGCATCATTTAGACTTGTGTATTGATTTATAATTTGCACAGTAGTCCAGTGGGTCAGTCGAGATCTTAGACTGTCTTTACACATATACATCTTAGTTATATGCACCAAAACAAAAAAAATGAATTCCTTAAAAGCAAGAATGCATTTTCTAAAATTCATACGGTAACGCTGAAACAATAAAATTGTACAAACACCAGAAATATCTTGCTCATCCAAACCGTCCTTATCATACTCGTAATCCTTTCCTAGGGGGTTTCAACTATATTCAACTCTCCATTAAAATAATGAAAATGATGACGATTATTATTATTATTATTAAAATGATTGTCGTTGTTGTTGCTGTTATTTAACTTTATATTTGTCGTACGCAGCAGAGAGCATAAAGGAAAAAGGAAAAGGATTTCAGGCGATGCTAGAATGTGAAATTCAAGTAGAGAGAGAGAGAAAAAAAAAAAACATATGCTCCAATTAATTCCTGAACAATAGCATCTCCAGAAACCCGCAGGGCAAATTCATTCTCACTCTGACAGAATAAAAGAGTTCCCTTTACATCTCCTGCAAAATTGCCAGTCAATGTGCAAAATCAATTTGGCAAAAGAGAGACAAATAGAAACGAAAGAAGCTCAATCAAGGACGTGTTCAACTTCCGGTTGGGTTTGTGAAGCTCTCGGCTGGAGTGTAACGCTATACCATACACCACTATACTCACCTTGGACAGGTATTGCATTGCGCAATCTCTTTATCTATGGAATAATTATAGAACCAGTCCAGCGAGTCAGTGAAGACCACAGACCGCTATATATGTTTAATTCTTTCAAATAAAACAGCACTTTTGCATCTATAACGAATAGTAGCTCATACATTACAGTAATTATACAGGCTCTTTGAAGAAAAGCATAATTTCAGCAAAAAACACTCATCCGACTGAGTGCTACGCCTGTTCATTTAGTGGAAGGGTGCAGGAGAAAACGTACTTAAATACTATAGCTGAGGCAGCAATGAACTTGATTTATAGACACATCATATGTCATGAATGAAAATAGTTAAGGATGAAGAATTGCCGCTTGGTTCCAAACCTTTTTAAAACACCTTGTACACTGTAACTTTTTTTTAAATTATTTTTTATTATTAAATCTGTCCATAACAGAATATTGTTTCTTCCAAATAAACCTGGCACAAAAGGGAGAATGGGGTAATATTTTACCTTACAAGCTTGGCTTATTATTTGTAATGGAATGTATGGAGTGGGCTACAGTTGAACCATGATGCCCCCTACTGGTAAATATTGGCACAAGGAAAAGTGGACATCTGTACATTTTAGATTTAAATAAAAATAATCATACCCATTATTTCAAAATCTCATGTAAAACCATTACCATATGAAGAAGACTTTTTTTTTTTTAAATAAATAAATAAATAAATAAATATTTAAAAAACGAAGAAAAAATCATGAAGATTGCCGCATATTTCCCTGTTTCTTCATTCTCGAATACAATATTAAAGCATTAAACAAACTGTAATAAACATAAAGCTAACTTTCTATCACAAGAAAAACGAACGGTTATGATTCATTATGAAATATTAATTGTGTTGTACTAATTGAATTATTACACGCTTGTATGTCTTGCCATATCTGCCAGTGTTTTCCTCATTAGCCTCACACACACAAGCACAGGAAGATCCCCTGGCTGCAGTCTGGCACGTGTAGAGGAGGCAGAGCAAACAGGACACAGACATTCCCACTACTGCACGACTCCCTCCAACCCACAGGAGCCCTCACCTTGAGAAAGCACTGACCTCTGAACAGCTCCAGAGCTATTAAATTAGAGAGATGGAGTTTTAGAAAGGTCACTCACCTCGTCTGAGATCTGTAATAACCTCCAGTGCCAAAGGTGGGCTAATCAAAACTCACACTCTTGTATAATTTTCTCTCTCTCTCTCTCTCATCTTTAAATAGTTGAACTGAAACCAAACCATGCTTAATAACTATATGAAATGTAGTCCACAATGTGAATGGATCCTGCATCAAAAGAATATCTGGCCTCTTTTTTCTCTTTAATTAAACACGTTTCCTAAAACATTCTTTCCCATAACTTCACCAGAAACACCTTTGATCTTCTCAACAAAGAAACGTCGTAAAAGCAGGAGGGGAAAATTAGCTTTGAAAAGTAGCAGTTCTTTGCACCGTGTGCACATGTGAAAACTCTTGATTAAAGGTAAACACTTCTTATGGAATTATTACGTGTTTTTAAGTGAACGAAAGGACAAAAGGAAGCACGATTCCACTATATACTCCAACAAACCTGTCCGGGGATCTCTAAAAGAATAATTCATTTCTAACCCAACATAAATATGTACAAAAGTATCAAATATTTCTTTCCTTTCATTTTCAGTGATTCAAACTAGTCAACGAAATATGAAGACAATATTAAAGAACACTGTATCGTGGTCATTTCTGATTAGTGAAGTCAATAAGAAAGAAAAAAAGAACATTTTTCTGGGATAACGAGCAAGAGTGATGTGAAGGTGACAAACTCAGCAGAGAGACCTATTTAAACACATTCTCCAAATCTAAGGGTAACTGGATATTAATGACTTACCAAAAAAATGATAATTGTATCATTATTAGGATTATTTCAATGATAAATTTGTAAATTTATTTAGCTTTTTTATTTCAGCGAAACATACCTGAAATATTACTGTAAGAACATCACAGATTAACATTTATTTTCATAGTAACAAAGTAGCATTAAAGGTTCATTTACTTTAAACAGAAAGTAGTTCCGGCTGTAACATGAAGACAGGTTTAAATCAATGCTCTCGTTTTAATACGTTATTATTTCTATAGTAACAGCTAATCCACGTAATCTAAGACTAATCATAAACAGATTTATTTTTGTTTAAAAAACGTGTTGTTTAACAAAGTAAAACGTATAGTCGTTGATGTGGTGACATGTTCGTTAGGAGATATTTATTTAACATCGACTGGTGTGGGAATAACTGTATCGCAGCTGTACTGTGGGTGAGAACAGGAACTAACTTCTCTCTCGGACTTTCCAGAACATTACTTCTAACGTTTTGTACGTTGATAAATTACACTTTGTAATCCAGTCTCTCCAGGATTTTGTGACCGCAGAAATGAACGCGGAATCAAGCAAACGCCGCAATATTCTGAGGAGCTTCCAATTTTTCACCCTTTTTTCCGCAGATTTTAGCTAAGATGCGTCATGTGACGTCATCACAAAGCACATTTGAAGTCGATTCACGTGCGTTGTCTCCTTTACCGACAAACATCGCTGCGAAACACCGTGCAAAACTATACTTCAATTTTGCAGATTCAAGAAGTTTTCCGCAACAGAAGCACAAAGTTGCATTGTGAATTTTGAGCGTGTATTTTCATACAACAGCACGGTCTGTCATGTCTTATCCCTTACATAAAATTATGTTAAAAAGGAAGTTGTGTCAGTCATTAGCCAATGCCACAAAACATGCCCAGGTAAATCAGATGTCTACAAGACGTTGCCTCTGTGAAGGCAATTTCTCCAGTTTCAAAACACGAAATGTAACCCTTGCAAAGCTAGCAAAGAATACCTCCCATCCCAATGCCAATCTATTTGGCGCATTGTGATAGAAATGATAGAGGATCCCATTTAATCTGGCAACGCTCACCAAGTCGGGGCACTATTTATATACATCTGCAGGATAGCAGAAGAAACAGAAGAAACTCACTACAATTGAAATGATCTGTTATATTTCTAGTGTTGTTCTATTCTGGCACATTGCTATTGAATCTTCAAACAGTTTCTGAAACAAAACATTGGTGTTCCTTACTGGCCTTCAGTTTCTCAAACATTGTTTTAAGTACTCAAACTTAACAGTTAAAAAAAAAAGTGCATTGTTTTGCATGCGTGTGTGCGGGCATGCGCATGTGTGCGTGTGTGCGTGTGTGTAACTGGTGCTGTAAGGGTAAGAGACCAGGTATGAATGCAGCTAATCAGCTGTAAGTGTAATACCTAATCAATTCATGAATACATTAGAGCAGTCTAATGGCCCAGGTGGAGAGGTCCAGCACAAGATGCATTGCATAGATGATTGAGCAGAACATGGAACAGCTACACAATCAATAGCATATAGAGTAAGTAAACTCAAGGGGGATCGCAAACAGCAATGAGCTGGCTTGAATTTATTGAGCCACGCTATTGGAAGCTGAAAATATTCACACTTTTGCATTCTGAGTATTTAATTGCCCTTTTATTTTCAATACAGGAATGATATAATGTTAGATTGAGATCATAAAATAAATACTAAAAGGGCATCTGTTGTTCCTCCGAATCGGAAAGCTTGGATGTATCCAATTATCATTCATACTGTACGTGCATTAAACTATATATATATATATATATATACACAAATCTGTAAAAATGCTACCAGCAGACTATCACATTAGAGAGGTTGGTGAAATGCGCATTCGCTTTCCTTCAGAGTTTACAGAAGTGTGAGGGCTTTAAGGGTCAGACCGTCAGCTCTGTCAATCATGTGCAGGTTACAGCAGTAACACATTATGAACAGAACTACAGTGGGAATGTTTATCTCTCAGGCATGCCTCTGCTTTCCCCGAATGATCCTTGATCTCCAAACAAGCTTCTGTTCACATAGATTTTTTTTTAATGCACGGTCACGTTGCTGCTGAACCTCTTGAAAGATGATGTGCACTGCTAAAAGCTGTTCGTTCATCAAATGGAGTGCATGTGTGCATTTTTGATAACTCAGTGCACGATCATAGTGGGGGTTTTTTTGCTTTCGTAATTAGCACTATTAGCGCTACTGTTGTAGTCATGGCGCTTTATTTGACTAAAAGCGATTATATTATAGATTATGGAGTTACCTGTTACCTGTTCTTGCCTTTAACATGAGCTAGGTGATGACTGACTACACACAGTATATTGACTGAATTACGCTGAGGTGAGTGTGGTGACGCATGGGCCTCGGACCACACCTGACCGTTCCCTTTTCTCATTCTCTTCTGATCATACATCTGGTGGTTTTTCCTCACCCATAGACAGAAAGATTAAAAGGAGGAAGAACATGACAGTAAAACATTAGCATCGGGCATTTATTGAGTGAGTGACTATGTTTAAGTAAAACTGATGAAACTGTTGTGTTGGTGTGTGTGTGTGTGGCAAGAAGAGTGTGTATAAGTATGTGAAAAGGGGTCAGAGGTTAATCCCTATTGATTCAGTTCAGGTCTGCATACAGCGCCTCTGGGAGATGGCCACTTCAGTTGGCAATCAGCTAGCACAAATACACAATAAATCTTACTGTCCACAGCCTCTGATCACTAACGGCTTAGCACAGTGGTTAAAAAAGAAACAAAGAAAGTCTGCTTCCTAAAGGCTAACGGCTAATTCCACAAAGTGCAGCCTGTCTTCAGAATCCAGTGTAAAGATCCTGAAAACGACTACGTGCTGGCAAGTGCTGTCTACACTGTCCGTGTGTTACAGCAACACAAAGACACGATCCGTATCTGTATCCGTTTAGTGCTCCAAAAATCTGGAAGAACTGCCAGCATGGTCTGACGTTTCCTTGTGTGGTCTTAATATTATGTATACTCCCTTTGTCCTAAGGGTCAAAAGTGACCCGCCTTTACTAAACCCCTCAAATAAAGCAGCTTGATTGAATTGTAAACCCCAAATCTATTTTTCATGAAGAAACGACCTGGTATTCATCACAAACTTTGTGAATATCTGGGTTTTCCCTCTTCACGGTGCAGAAAGACTGCATTTAATCAGTGGACACCACAAGACTAATCACACTCACAACTTTAGTTGGTTCTATTGCCCAAAATATGAACAATTCAGTAGCCGAATTTAATCCACCCCAATCCTGATCAGGCACTAGGGATGGGCGATATGGATTTAAAACTATATCAGGATACTTTCTGGTATTTATTGCGATAACGATATCAGTGATGATATAAATATAGTACCGTGCACCACTGTTTTTAGCTACATGTGATAGCTGTGATCTTGAGAGCCTCAGAAACACAAACACTGATCTAAAAGTAAAACTGATTTTCTGTAACCGAACCAGTTCCAGATTGTAGAGGCAGCTCCTCATTTAGCGATAAACTCCTCCTCAGCTTCACGTCCGCCTTCCGCCGTACTTGTTTTCTCTCTGCACGTGAGTTGCGAATGGGTCGCAGACCGTCGCACACAGAAATACATCATCAACTAGGCTTTATCGTTATTATCGCGGGAAGACTAATTCTTACTGTGGGGAGAATTCTACCGATATATCGCAAACCATAAGATATCGCCCGTCCCTATCAAGCGCTTACTAAATATACTGTAAATGCATCTTTGTCCCACTGACCATGTGCTCACACCCACATGAAAGTAAAGACCTCCCACTTGGGCAATTTTTTGGTTGCGTACTATCCCTGATATTCCAGTCACAGCTCACACCATCAGTCACAACACCTTTACTGCCCTGTGAACCTTTCTGGCAAGCTGTCTAAAAAAAATAAATAAATAAAAAAATTTAAACATTATAATACCCCAAACAAATAGAGCACACATATTTGGTCTGTATCTTTATTTACATCCATTTACAGCACATCTGTTCATTCTGAATAATGTACTTAGTTAAATCCCTAATGTACAAGTCTCACTGAAAAATATTTGCACAGCATAAGACACAATTTCCCAACAGCTTCCCCACAGCAATGACTAATCAATGGCTCACAATCAGGACATCAATCTCACATAATATCATCGGGCTAATCTTGTCAGACAATATCTAATTAACAATCATTCGCCCTCGTTATACATTAATTGTGCCTTTTTTATTTATTTATTGTTGGATATTTAATAAACAGTTTGGGTGAAGGCGACGGGGTCGTAGGAGGTCGTGACCTCTTGTTATGACTGAGTCTGTCTGGAGAGATCCCAGACAATCATTACAAATAAAATGAGGCTGCAGCAGAACTGCGCACACACACACACACACACCTACGCACATGCTGAGGAACACCCTTTCCCCCATATCCACTACATACAGCAGCCAATTAGAAGAATGAATAGCACTATTCATATGGACGGTTAGAACTCGCTGGATGATCAATGAGAAAAATATACAGCAGCATTTGTGATGAAACTGTGTAAGCATTTCGAGCAAAATGTGTATCCTCGCTAGAGCTAGAGAAAATAATATAATAATATTTGCCAAATCAATAATAATTCTCTCCATTTTCCTCTCAATCTTTTCATCTCTCTCTGCCTCCGCCTTTCTCTCATTCTCCTTCTCCACTCTCTTCATTTTCCTCCTCTCTCTCTCTCTCTCTCTCTAATCCGATCATGCAGGGAATAAGTGTATGCACCATGAACACATTTAATTTTCCCAGTTGGTTTTCAGCGGGCCCAGAGGTGAGCTTTAATAAGGATCAATGGCACTTTATCTAGGACAGGACCCACTTCACAGCATGCAAATTAAACACCAACACTTACAAGAAAAAAAAAAGAGAAAGAAATGGATTTAATTAAAAAAATGTAGAACCACAGGCTCTGGGAATTCAATTAAAGGATTTATGCAAAGGTTGGCTAGCTTTTTGTGTTGCAGTACTGCTTGTATAATGAGCTTTTCATATTAAAAATCAATAGGTAATCTAGGGTGGAAGATCGCCTGCTTACATACAGTTTTGAAATCAATTTGAAAAATAGTCCATCATTGCAGTGTCACAGCGCTCAAGAGTTGGGAAGCCAGTCTTATTCTGAAGTGTGTGGGGGGGAAGAATCATACCCAGTCTGCTCTGCTGTACAGGAAAAGCTAGAAGAATGATTGGCTAAGGCTTGGGGAGGGGCAGGAACACAAAGGAGTTATGGAAGTCATTTCTATAAGGCACAATGGGGTTTTCTAATACGTATGGTACTTTCAGACATAATCACACTTGCTATCCCAATATAATGTATAATTAATGGTGACTTGGTAGCATTGTTGATGCAGAAAAAAACATTTCGACTAAATGGGAGCGTAATAGAGCCAGAAATAAAATTAGGATACATTTTGCTTTAGATTTTCAGACCTAGTGACACTTTCAAAAGAAAGTGATGCAGAGAATCTGTAATGCAGAGTCTGCCTGTTTTCTTACTGAACATGTTTAAGTTATTTGCTAATTGACCAGTTAGCTGCTGAAATGATAGCCAACCATCTTAGCTTTGAATTTACAGCTAATCTTAAATTGTTTTGCTTAGATAGCTAATATCAGCGAATGTCAGTGCTACTATCGGTGTTGTCCAGTGGCTCCAGAGCACAGTGTTCATGGGCCTGGGACCCCGAAGGTTCTGCATGTTTGCTGTTTTGTCTTTAAACGGTAAAGTGGAATAAACGTTACTTGTTAATTATTATTATTATTACTATTATTATAATTATTATTGTATCTGACGCTTTCCAGCACAACCTAAATTCTTGTTCTTTCTGCAGACTTGCTGTGCCTCCTGAGTGTCTCCTAGATAACTACTCAGATGCCTAACTACACTGTTAGCATCAGGAATCATTTTCCCTCGTCATTGCTAACGTTAAGCTAGAGTCATTCAGTTAGTATTCGGAAATTGCGAAAGTCACATTGTGCACAAAGGTTTCATTTTGCTTACAGTATGGAGACTACAATAACCGGCAGCGGATAATTACACCCTCTTAAGACATTTGGGACTTGTAGAAGATGAATCTACATGGCAGAGTGGTGACGAGCACTACTGATATTAAGAAATGTGATTTAAAGCTATACTACTAAAAATGTTCTTTCCTCGATATAACACATTTCTACTATAGAGCTCTCAATAAAATCCTCAATAGTTATGTATTGCAGCTTTATATTATTATTAGTAGTAGTATTACTGTTGCATTTTTATATACTGTCTTAGTTTAAAGAAGTAATATACACAATAATAACTACCTAATCACAATATAACAAATATTACAGACATATAACAAAAATAAAGACAAAATCAATAGGAATAAAAAAGAGAATAAAGATATTGAGAAAAGACACAAAAAACACAAAGTTGTTTTTTTTTTTATGAATTACATTTCTGGCAGGTTTTAGCAGTTTTAGGAATACGTTGAAATTCAATTTTAGTATGTTTTTTTGTTTTGTTTTGTTAAAAATAACACGGTTGTGTAATTTGGTTTCATAAATTTAAACGGAATATCCAAAAGAAAATAAGTTTTCAGCTTCCATCAACTACTTTTATGCAAATATTCTGAAAAGGGTGCAAAAACATGTAATCAAAAGAGCCAGTGCAACATGGCACAGTGAATGGAGCGATGGAAACACAACTGCTTTGTCATCAAGTATTTGAAAAATTGGTTTCCATAGCCCTTTATCACATCTCTTTATCCATATGCCAGCGCTTCATGCTCAAGTAAGCTTAAAAATATAAAATGTAGAATTTCTGCCATTTCCATTGAGGCTTCTTATGTGCAAATTTAAAATTCACATTAAAAAAAAAACAAATAGTATGAAAAATCCCCAGCCTAAACCCCTATTGACAGACACTGTATATCAATATGTGTCTTAAAATGCTGTCTATTCAAAAACAAACAGTAAGCATTTTGATCAAATATAGAATATTAAGACATAACACAAACAAACGATGGAGGAGGATCCTACGATAGGTGTAGGATCCTAATTTTCCGATGTTATCTGTCCACCTGATGGGATGTGTGTGAAATTAAATCACGTACAAGTTTATCCGAGTCCCTGAGCATTCTACTTCCATTTACACCGAATCAGTTGGGCACGCTGAGCTCATTTGATGAAGATAGCATTAGGTCTCAGATGAATGGGTTGCTGTGTGACTTTGACTGGGGGGGTGGGGGGGTGGGTCAAACGGTGCAACATGACAGCCACTGGTCCTGCTTGAAAGCTGCCTGCCAGCCTCTGACGGCCTCCTTATCGATTCAGACACACTCGCGGCCACATCATCTAATCCACAAAAAACCATTTACTCAATTTACCTCAGTGCAATGAGCCACACACTGAGGAGAGCTGCTGTGTGTGTGTGTGTGTGTGTGTGTGTGTGTGTGTGTGTGTGTGTGAGAGAGAGAGGGAGAGAGAAAGCCACCGAGTGTACGTGTATATGCTTTGCTTTAATGAAATGGGAGCCTAAATCTTGGTAGGCAATAATCCAGGTAATAGGTTTGCACTGGGACATACATGTCAATAGAAGCAAATGGGACTGTTGCCTCTTAGAAGTCCAAAGTACATGGAGTACATAGTACCTCCTGCACACTCTCTGGTGTTGACATACATGATCTGAATTTACTACACACGAGGAAATCATGCAGAAATAAACCACCGCTGCCGGTTACTTAGACTGGTCATTTTTGGAAAATGAAAGTGTTGTGTTGCCAGAAAGAGACCTCTTCCAATCACAAAGCCACAAAACATCAGGTGAGAATCAGGGTATCTGCAGGTATCAGCACTTCAAATGTAATACTTTTTAATATTATATTCAAGACATTTCCAAACAAACGTAAGACCTGCACGTCACTTCAATCATGCTACACGATACATCAGCTATAACGGATTGCGTATATGCATATACATCCGTTTCTGGGTTTAAGTAAACTATAGCAGGGTAAACCTCTATACAGGTATATCTAAGACCAGAGCAAATATCCTTTTTACATTACCATTTGCTCCAACAGTGAAAGAAAAGAAACAAAATATGTTTTATATATATATATATATATAGAGAGAGAGAGAGAGAGAGAGAGAGAGAGAGAGAGAGAGAGAGAGATGGATTACGGCAGTCAGAAGAGAAAAAGATGTCAAATTTACCATCACTCCCTCAGCAGCAGTATTAGAAACCCCCTCACAGCAGTGTTTATGAGGTTTTTTGGTAATTTAATGCCAGGTTAATGTAACAAGTAGTGTTATAAATATACATAAAATAAAGAAGAAAATATATATATTTAAAAAAAACTTTGCTATTTTGTAATATTACTATTACACTGAATAATACTTAATAATAATACTTTAATCATCTTTATTTGGGGTACAATAGTAATAGAACAATAGTAATATATTTCTGACTTAATTCACTTTTATGTGTTAGACCTTTTGGCTTTTATTTTGGCAGAAAACTGCAGGAAGACCTCCTTTCAGTTGGCAGCAGGTTTTTTTAATTCACTTCTCATTACCAATCAGGTAAAATGCTGTAACCCTCTGCCACAAAAATGTTTGAGATTATGCTAACGTAAAACCAAAGTGAATCAGGCGTGTGTTGTGTCTAAATGCAGGTTATAAGCGACTCACAGCACAGACAGGGATGAAGTTGGTGTGGAGCGGCGTTTACTGTGACCAGAGCCGCTCTAAAACACAGATGACCCGCACACACACTCTGAGTGCCACACAGTCACACGCTTTACCATCTCCAACAGCAACCAAGCCAAAATAACATCTAAATCTGCTTTACAGTGTCGGTTCAGTTCCATTTTTAAGACCTTTGAAATGTAAATTGAAGACATTGTAATGCTAATTAAGGCATTATTTTTACATTAAGGAATTTAAGCCATTTTAAGACTTTTTCAGGATCTGCAGACACCCTGGAGAATAGAGGAACACGAAGAGAAAGCAGGCTGTAGCTGAAGCAGAATTCTGAATGCTTTTCTTGAAGGCCCTAATCACCAATTATGAGTCTATTAAGGCTACTGGCAGCTCACTAGGCCCTGTTGTAGTGGAGAGACTTCTGCTCCTCTCCTCTCTGCTCCAGTAAGCACCTGTCAGCTGTGCCACATGTCACGGGCCCCGTAAGCACAGAGGAACAACACCTGACCTTACTACCGCTAACTGGAAGAAGACATGCAAAGCGCCACCTTCACTGCACACATCAGCGCAATGAAGCCGAGTCTCTTGGGGTGATAACACTTCAATTAAAAAAAAGGAGATGTGGAGAGACGGAAAGAGATAGACTGCGCTAATAGAAGCAGGACCCTCGTTAGTTGGACATGAACAGAAATCCATCACTACAGTCTGTACGATCTTCATCTTCTCCTCTCTGCACGACCTCTCTGTCTTACTCTACCTACAGTGCACGGAGGGACAGGACACAAGGGAAAGGGCTTGAGAGACAGAGAGAGAAAGAGAGAGAGAAAGAGATTTAAGCTCCCATAAGGAAGAAGTGAGACTCTCAGCAGCCTGGTTAAATTACCTTGCAGGCAAGTGGCGAGACAAGTGCCAATGCACAGAGGAACTTGTTAAAGTCTCCCTTTAAGAGCAAACTGCTGGCTAATATACGACTATTGGGCCGTGGTCAAAAGTTCAGCCCGTGCATATGTAAAAAGGTAGCTGGAAGCCTGAGGCACAATCCTGGGGAAAATAATTGCCCTAAAATGCTGAAAGCATGCAGTCAGACGTGGGGCACGCTCCCTGTAAAGGGTCCACATGGAGGGGAGAGGAGGGGAGGGGAAGCTGATTGGACCACTGTGTTTCCAAATCCCCCTTTCTCATCAGCCCTCTCTCCCAAATCATCACACAGCCATTAGACGTGTGCCACCAAGGCCAGACATCGCAGAAATGTCATGCAAAACATGGTAAAACAGCTGTCTGACAACACAAACAAAAAGGTTATGGCTGTCAAATGGGAAATGCACACGGAGGATAATATTGCAGTAAACACTTTTACACTTTACCTAGATAATTGACCTTGCACAAGTACACACAGTAATAATAATAATAATAATAATAATAATAGATTTTATATTATTGCTATATTATAGTGTTATTTAAATAATGATAATAATAATAACAACAATAACGTACTATTATTATTATTATTATCATTATTGTTATTATTATTGGTGTTATTATTATTATATTTTAAAATGTTTAATTCATAATACATTTTTCTGGAGTATTTAATGTTGTCAGTGAAAATAGAGATGGCGCAATACCACTTTTTTTCCAATTTCAATACCGAATTTAATTCAATTTTATGTTATTTGTAAAGCGCTTTTAACAATGGACATTGTCTCAAAGCGGCTTTACAGAAACATATAAACACAGGATACTGATTTAAAGTGTGTGAATTTATCCCTATTGAGTGAGCCAGTGGCGAGGAAAAACTCCCTAAGATGATACGAGGAAGAAACCTTGAGAGGAACCAGACTCAGAAGGGAACCCGTCCTCATCTGGGTAACACCGGATAGTGTGAAAGTAAAAGAAAGTTCATGATGGTTTTAACATGAAGTCTGTTTTGCTGAACTAGTCCACTGTTCACTAAAACCTTGAGTATCTGCACCGGTACCCATCCAATATTTTTTCTTTAAAAATGAATAACCTTAAAGATGTTTTTTTTTCTACTGAAGCAGTTTTAAACACTTTCACACAAAAATCACTTACATCACAACAACTATAATAACACAAGTATAAATATAGGCTTAATAAAAGCAATCCTAACAAAAGAACAGGAAAAAAAAGTCTCTTGGTGAATATTTCCCGTTCCCACAAATATATTTCTTTTCCAAATCTAATTCCAATCTTTGTCATTTGTTACATAAGCCGACAGCCGATATGTTTTCTCCGATATCCAATCCACCATTTTTGCTGGGGTTTTTTTTTTGTGTGTGTTTTTAATGGTTACGCCATATTTCCATATTAAGAAGGGGACAGGCATTATTATAATCAGTACTTGCCATTCTTTCATAGCTGTTAAGAACCATTTTCCATATCGAAATGACAACATCTTCATTCACTGTACAGATCTAACGTGGTGTTAACGTCCGACTCTGGAACAACCGGCTCTACTTTCAGATAAGATTAAAGAAAGCAATCGAAAGAGAGATAGTTATTAGCCTGATATAATAAATTGCACTTCTGCTGTGTAGATGACTTTCTCAACTCAGCAAAAGCACATCTAAAAATCATACATCATGATATCAAAGGATGTGCTGAATTTAGAAATGTAATCCAAAGTATGTTTCTCTTCACAGGTTCCAGAAATGAAAGGCAGCATTTCGGGGTGAGTACTTACGTCTCCTCGGGATCACATACGTCTACTCGAGAGGATTTTCTTTTGCAGTAGCACTACCTGGAATGATTTTTCAAATAGAACAAACCTGGCACTGCTTCCTAGCTTTGTTTCTTATGTAGAGGATTTGCTCAGAAAACAATGCCCAATGTGTATGGACCATCTGAAATGTCCTCTACAATCCACAAATTCTTACTTCTGTAAGCACACGTCATTGACTACAGTACATCACAGGCTGCCCCTGTTCACATATTTGAACCGCTAAACAAGAGACGTTATTCGGTCCGATATGAATCTTCCACAGCCTATTATAAAAAGACATGCTGCATTCGGGTTTAATATTGTTTCGAGCCTCTTCCTGCCAGCATTATGCTTATGTTTGCAACCTTGAACAGGTCTCTCTGGACCTCCGATGTGTTTGCAAGCAATTAAAAATCATACCGTCTTCATATCGGCATTGCCAATAAATAAAACAATAGCAGGTTTTATATTAAAGTCTTTGATATCTACAGTCAGGGCAGGTCAGCAGAGAGAGGAGCAGGGCAAACGCATTTGAGCTAGGAAGATACGAGGAAATGTTTTGTTTTAGAAACGGGGTCATAATTGTGTCAAATTTAACATCAGCAAAGGATGGGAATTATTACCGATGTCTTTTTTGTATGTGTTCTGAGATTTTATAGTTAGTTTTTTTTTACAGTGTTATTTTCTTATTAATATAATCTGATATTCCATCAAAGATATTAATGTGATCCAGCTAACATGAGAAGAAGAAGAATTCGGTATCGGCTACGAATCAACTGCTGCCTGCCTGCACTGCTGTGTTAGAGCAGTGGACACACCCTCAAAATAAAATATAATCTTGTTCACTAAATGTTCCTGCACAACATACAAAGAATTTTTTTTTTTTTTTAAAAGGGAAAGAAGCATGCATCACAAAAGTGGTCATATTTAAAACACAGCATATGTCAAATGCAATGTGTGGCCTAAAGCATACGATGACAGGAAGAAAGGGCCAGAGGCGTATGAGCAGCAGATATGGGTTATGATTTATGATGATGTTCGGTTTTATAGTTTGGCTCTCTAAGTGTGTGTGACTTCCAGCTTCTGGCTAAAAGATGGTCCGCAGGAAGAGCTACTCATCTGATTTATGCCACAATAAGCTATATGAGCCTGTCAGCTGCACACACATACACACACACACACACATTCACACATGCATATGCACAGAGTCGGTCTAGGACACATCTCTGAAATCACACTGCAACGTAAACATAAAATAAAAATAAAAAAGAAAGAAAGAAAAGAAAGATGCAAGTATAGCCTGCTTCAGCACAAATGGCAATAATATCTGTGTGTATGTATGTATGTGTGTGTGTGTGTGTGTGTGTGTGCATGCATATTATATATATATATATATATATATATATATATATATATAAATAACTTTTTTGTAGCATTAATAAATGTCTACAACTCTACATCAGTATTCTCCAAAAGATTCACCATCATGTGGTGCTTTGGTGAGATTTATTATTTTTTTTATTTAATATTTAAATCATCCAGCTGGTATTAATGATGGCGTGGTGAGGCCATTTGCACTTGCGGCCATTTTGAGGCCATTTTGTCACTTGCAGCCATCAGATTAATCTGTACAGCCAACTGTTCTTCCATGAGTTACTTGCAATCATATACTTCTACCATCGAGGTCTCTAAATTCCCCAATGGATAAATGGATTCATCATGTTTCAGTCATTACAGCAAACACAGAGGAGTAACGTTAAGGCGTGCAAATATGTAGAGAAGCAGCCAGTCCTTACCATGGACTTGGTGAAGGGGCGTGCCAGATTGAAAAGGAAGGTCATGAGCCACCAGCTGCGGTGGATGGAAGTATACATCATGTTCCCAGGGTGCACAGCGTTGGAAGTGACCCCATGAGGAGAGAGGCGACGGTTCAGCTCATTGGAGAAAAGGATGTTGCAGAGCTTGGCCCTGTTGTAGGCCAGCATGGACCAGTACTCCTTCTGGGGTGGCGAGAGCAGAGTCAGATCCATCTTTCCACAAGAGTCCAGCAGATCTGTGAACCTACAGCGACAGGAGACAAGACGAGACTGAAAATAGGCGCAGTATGATTTGAATAGCCGCCAACAGGACTTATCTGAAACCTTTCACTCTTCTGTAATTTTTATAGTGATGATGTTGATTTCATGCTACACATGTAAAATATTTACTCCAGTGTTTTGCTGATGATGGTTATTCGTTTATTCTTTTCACTTTCACTGATAAACCCTTCTAACTTGCACTGATTTGACAATCCTGAAAAATACCACACACTGCATTCGGGCTACAGGATAAGACCAATATGGGCAATTAAATCATGGATATCATATAATCAAGGCTGCAAGCGATGTTCACATTACAAGCTTCGATGCACAATTCCTCTCAGATCGGATCGGTCCATCTTGACAGTTCACATTCATAACTGCGACCCTGATTTGAACGAGAACACACCGGTTCCCCTGAAATGCCCCGTTTGTGGAAATTCATTTCTCACCTGCTTGACTACAGGACTCAGTTTTGGAAGGTTATTTCTAGTTTTATTGTCCTCCATTATCATTTTGCCAAGCTGCCAAGACTAGACAATGACAACGACAGCAATATGCACATAGCCATTAGGAAAAAGTCACACAAATTCTGGTCTGACCATTCCCTTTCATGTCACACGGCCACATATTGGATATCTATCCGATCTAGGAGCACATATGGTTTATTTTTTTAATTATTATTAGTAGTAGTAGTAGTATTGTTGTTGTTTTTATTCTTAATAACTCTTATTAAATCATTTTTTCCATGTACTGTTTATTTTGTGTACAGCGCTTTGAGAAGTTGAGTTTAAAGGCGACATATAAAATAAAGTTTATTATTATTGTTATTACATACAAAAGTGGCTCAGGTCTGATTTGAAAAGATCGGATTTTTTGTGTCCATATAGTCCTGAAAACAAAATCAGATCTGTGTCACATTAAGGCAGAAATGTGGATTAGGGTTACTTTTAACCTGGGAATGTGAACACAGCCCAAACCTCAGTTTCCATCAAACGCCATGCTATCAGAATCCTGATTTACATTCAAGGTTAACGTTGTGAAAGATCTTACAAAAAGTTAGAGAAAATCTAACAGGGGAAAAAAAAAATTTAAAGAAAAAAAAAGCAGCGGCCAGGACTAGTGTTTAAACAAAAACTAAAAAAAAAAAAAAAATCTTTGGCTAAGGCCTGCGTTTCCAGCACTGTTACAACCTGGCTTAGCTTAATGCAAATCAAAGCTGTGACATGATGTTGTTTAATTGGCTCCGAATGAGCTGTTAAACACCAGATGTTTGACAAGGCTTCATGAACACAAAGCTGTGTGTATATGTACGCGTGCGTGCGTGTGTGTGCGTGTGTGTGTGTGTGTGTGTGTGTGTGTGTGTGTGTGTGTGGGGTTAAAGCTTGGAGAGATGGTTTACTGTAAGAAATTCTCTCTCCCAAGGAGTTTATGTCTAATTGTTCCAGGCTCATCTCTCTCTTTAAACAGAGTCAACATTTACATTTTCACTAAAGCCATTATGCAGCAGCCAATCAAACTGTATCATTTGCTGTTGACAAGCCCCATGTGCCTATGTTGGGTTGTGGTTTGGCATGTTATATCTCTGGTTAATTAACGCACAACAGCTGCACGCTGGTTCTTTCCCGTACAAAACCTTTCTCCGCTGCTTCAGGCCCATAGCACCAGGCTTGTGTACGTGTAGTGACAAAGATGCGCACTGAGGGACACTGATTATGTCCATTCGATTCAAACACTATCTTTTAACACTCACTGTACCATCTTACACACATGTTCAGTCTCAGTTCTCTGATAGAATTCTTTACGCACAAGAAACAAGTCATTTCATAGCTAAAGAAGACTAGGGGCAGCACCAAAAAAGACAACGCTAGTATGTAAAGACCACAGTGCAACAGAATCCTGGCTTACATTAAGAGGACGGGGGAGTAAGTGTGTTTGTAGCAGCATTTTCTTTCATCATATTATCAGTTTAATATTCAGATCATATTATCCTTGTGGAAACGTCCAGGGCCTGTCGGTCGCTCTGTTCCCTAAGCCTCAGTGTAACACGGCAGATAAAGTCTTAAGTTTATTTTCCCAACGCTCAATACCCTTTTCCTTCTTTGCTTCACCCACCTGTCTAACCAGGTCAAGGTTTTAATCAGTGCCTAAGTACCAAAATGTCGTTTTCCCCAGGTCAAACGTCAAACCACTGAAGTGAAAATGGCTCGTATTAAAGCTAATGAATCAGTGTGAGCAGCGTAGAAGAGATCACAAGAACATTAAGGAATGTTTCATTTGAACTGCACACTGTGAGGGAAATGACCGTACAGTAGTAGTAGGTGTATGTCTAAGCTCAGTCAGCCTTTATCGTTAAGAGGTTAGGGGATGAGTAATGGTGGGAGATTCTAGTGAGAAGGATAACTGTGAAGGAGAAACATTGTTATTTTCTCTTCCTAAACAGTAACGAGTCTTTGGACAACCTCTGTCCTCAAAATGATGCACCTGCCATTATTTTGACCTTTCTCCATCACCCTCAAACTATTTTTAAGATTGGTGTGCCTCATGTCCCCGTCCCTGCCCAACCAATTCAGTGTACTTATAGGAAACACCTCTCCACTCATGCGTTCCACCACTGTACTACAGACACGCTAATCTAGTGCTTAAACGCTGAAGCATTTCAGTAGGTTAGATCCATCCATCCAGCCATCCGTTTTCCGTACCAGGGTCGTGGGGGAGTCTGGAGCCTATCCCAGGGAACTCTGGGCACAAGGAAGGGGCCACCCTGGACGGGGTACCAACTCAACGAAGGGCACAATCGCAAACACATTCACACACTACAGACAATTTGGAAAAGCCAATCAGCCTACAAGGCATGTCTTTGGGCTCGGGGAGGAAACCGGAGTACCCGGAGTAAACGCTGAATCACGGAGAGAACATGCAAACTCCGCACACACAGGGTGGAGGCGAGTAGGTTGGATCAATCACGGCAATACTATTCCGATTTTATTCATACTTCACCAGAAAGGTACGTGAGACAAGACTTTGTTAAAATGCAACATCATAATATAAGTTTATGTTCAAGTTGAAGTCAGCTGTAAACTGTTTGCTGTTAAGTGGAGTTGATAAATGTGAGACTGTTAAATTAGCCATGAGATGTTGCTGACCTACATGTATGTTTAGTTACTGAGCATCAGCAATATGTGTAAGTAAAACCACCAACCACTTTACATCTCCAAATCTCAAAGTTTCTACTCCCTTCTGCTTCACTCACCTGTCTGATTGAGTACTCAGTACAAAAGCTTTGCAAATTGTATCATATATTGGCAAAGTGCAATGGTAAAATGACTGAATGCGAAATGACACCTATTGAAGCCATGTTATACACATCATCATTTCTTTCCATGCTGGATTTAAGGATTTAGCTTGTTCAGGCCGCGAAAGTGGGAAGAGAGGGTACAGGAAGTTCTGACCTGTGAGATTCGGAGGACAGCACTACCACACGGGCAGGAGCCGAACGCCCCAGCACGTTCTGCAGCAGCTGCACCAGGTAGAAGTGGCCCAGATGGCAGATCTGGAAGGTAGACTCCAACCCGTCCTCCGTCAGACGCCATGGCTGCGTACACACCGCCGCATTACACACCAGGATGTGCAGGGGCCTACATACACACATACAGAGACACAGCACACACTTTACAATTAACACTCCCGTACAGTATGACATTTGTTTAAATTGTTCCTGACAATAAAATTGGGGGGAAAAAAAAGGAAGCACATCCCCTACATGAGAAATAATGAGTTAAACAACATAACAGGTGATCAGAATTATTTTCCCTATTTTTGCATCGTGATATTCTTGGAACCCAGAGCTAGCGGTCAAAAATAGCACGTTTAAAAATAACCCAGTTCCCTGAAAACAGCACAGGATGTGCAGTGCTGTTCTGGTGGAAACAGAGAGAGGGAAAACAGCACAAGAGGGGAGAAAGGTGAAAGAGGTAGGACAATGGCTGTGAAAGGCGAGAGAGGAAGGCAGCGGGTGCGAGAAAGCAGCTAATGGTGTCAGCTGACATCTGGGCTGGAATCCAGCTGGAGCTGCAGCCACTCTGTAGGATCAGCTAAATCAGCTTGAAGAAAGATGAGAGCTACTTCACAGAGGCATCTTAGGACATCTCTTTTCCCCTCATGTCCTCAGATGAGTACATTAATGTCTGAGATTTGGGGAATTAAAGCTGAAATACACACGTCATAGGACAGCTGCACAATTCTCAATGAAACAGCAATCACATTTTTTTTTAGCTTAGCTTAGAACGGATATGATTCTCAATCATGACTCATTGACCATTTCTGTAAGGCACAATAGGCATTTGTATAAAATGCTAACATTATGAAAGCAGTGTTTAGGATTTGTTTTGCAGAGTAAAGTTTAGCTTAGCTTCCTAACATAGCTGGACTGTCAAGTTTATATCATAACATGGGACATGTTGGCTCAGATGTCCTACTTTAAATGCGGTCCAAGTGAATGCTTGGAATACATAAAACTAGATTATGTTATGTCAACAATTCATTCAGAACATGCTTCGAATAAGTGTTTATCAGTAGATGATGCAGTTCTATATTGCCATCCATGAATGAGGCTGAAAACAAAAGCGCCAAAATGCTGATCTCTTTCGAAATGTCGCAGGAGCAGACCTGTTTGATAGACGAGTAAGATTGTCACAGTTCTGAACAACCACAAATGCTCAAAGCTTTTCTGAAGGCTGTTCTGGGCTGTTCTCAGAATCACTTCAACACATAAACCAACAGATAACTAAAACAAGGTCATCCCACATACTGGTACATCTGTCAATCCTGAAAAAGCGTTCTGAAAAGTTCGAATCGCTGGAAGATCCTTGCCTTTGACAGAGTCGCTCCACTGGTCTTGAACCCTTGGTGGCGCCGCAGAACAATCTGAATCCACCCCACCAATTTTTAATTTCTTCCATTAGAATTAATTATGAGAGCCAGAGGCAATTTGTGTACTCTGTGTTTAAAACTGCCTGCACTATTAATTAAAAACTGGTTGCTGGAAAATTAATGGAGGAATTGTTATTCACCAACTATAATGAGCTTTCCCTATGACATTAAAAAAAGGAATGCATGATGCGTTTCCCCCCAGGTTCAGAGAGGAAACACCAGCGTCTGCATCAGCACACCAGCAAGGGGATGCAGGAAGTGTGCACAGTACAGTATCACAGAAAACCAAGCAATGCCTTACAAATGATTGCTTGATGGGCTTGAAGCATGATCGAGGATATAAATCCATAAAATCAGCTCTGCTATTCATTTCTAAACGTGTGGCAGCCTGGGGAAACACAGTTTTATTTTATTTATATATTTTTTTTTACATTTTCTACTATATATAGTTCTTAAAACTACAGACTTTTAAAGATTACATTCTGTATGGCACATAGCTATTCAGCAACTTGATCAACGCCTGACAATCCCTGTGTGAGAACATCACACTTCACTAGCAAGGTTGAAGTCATAAATGGCAGATTGATTTTTAATTTGTTAAACTTTCTCCTTATCCAGCGTGATCTTTGCAGGAAGACAGCCTAAGCAAAATTAAAAAGGAAATAAAACATTCCCACGTTGTGTTGGTGGAATATATTATGCTTTGTTAAAGCTGAGCTGCCAAAGTATAACCCATTTTTGTATTTTTCGTCTGTTTGCCAGAAATCACACACAGCAACCACGGTATTCCTAGACCGGATATAAGGGAAAGGCAGATAACTGTTCAACAGCATTAGGAACTTCTTTTTAATCTCTTTAAGAGTGATTAACAGAAAGTAGAGGTCGACCGATGGATCGGTTTTACTGATCAATCGGCACTGATAACCGGTTGCTGATTATCGGCAAAAATCCACACCGATCGTTTTTCCCGGTTGCGTCCGTCGCGTAGGGGCTGAGAAGGGTCCGCTGTCATTATACAGTACGAGAGCAACCTCTAGAGGCGAAATAAAAACCATCACTGACAAATTTTGTTGTGACATTTGAAGTGTTTTTTGATTCATTTTGGAGGTCTCTAATGTTATTTGTTATTTGGAGCATTACTTTTTGGTTCAGTTTGAATGCATCTCTTTTGTTTACATTAACATTTACTAATAGCTAAGATATATTAAACTTTATATATTTATTTCATTTTAAAAACTACAGTACATTTTCATGCTACTGTCAGTACTGTTTATTTTTGTAATAAAATTCAGCAATATTTTACTTTGAGTGTTCTGTTTTCATTCAGAATCAATTTGAAAAACTATCGCTTGATTAATCGGTTATCGGGAGGTGCTGCCCAGCTTAGTGGTATCTGTAGAATCCACTATCGGTCGACCTCTAACAGAAAAGGCACATATACGAATATAAAGAGTGACTCTAAGGAGTAGCAACCCCTTCTAAAATAAAACACAGCTATCTGAAGGTGGGCCCTCGCACCCACTGACTGACATGCATGCACAGATTCTACATGAGACTTAATGAAGCATGATGCCAGAGGAGGGGATGATTGGACTTCTCAGTGAATACTATAAAACTTTATGACTTTCACGCTTTGGTCGAAAGGCACGTAATGGAAGAAGAACATGTTTGCGATTACCACTGAACTGCAGAACGTCTGATCCCATGGGCAGCACATACACATGACAACAGCAGCACCAGACACCATTAACTATAAGATGATTCATATTGATTTATTTATTTATTTCTAAATAAATCCTCAATCTTATCATAACATGCTTAACATGAAGTATTTATCCACCATGTTCCAGAGCAGCGTTTCCTGTCAGCATCTGGGTCAAAAGAGAAGGGAAAAGACAATGAAAGCCCCCGTAATGATGATGACAGGGAAAAGCTTCAGAGGGCAGGTAACAGGATCAGTTCCTACAGTAGAACATCCCCCACCACAAGTTTCATATATGAGGTGGCTGATTGAATGAGCCTCGGTGGGAGAGAGGACCACGTATTGCTGTTTGCCCCATAAACTCAGGCTAATTCTCCTGGTGTGTGGCCTGTGATTTAACAACATGCCTTTACAGCAGCCTCACTCTCTTAATACAGCTCCCTGCCAGGTCTGTCCTCATAAGCAAAAAGCTAACAAACGGCTTTAATAGGCAAGCCCACATAATGTAAAAACTCCCTTTAAACTTATTAACGTGTTCGAGGGGGTCTGCCGCAGATGTGCAATTTACATGCTGGGCTAGCGGGGGCGGTAACGAGGGAGCAGGGAGAAATAATCCTACATATTTACTTTAAAAGAACCCCCAGGGCATGACCTTTGACCTGAGAATAATCTCCCCACATAAAAGAGAGATTACCTTTTCTCCCTCTTCTCTGACCACCTACTATTAAGGGGCTCTGTTTATGATCTACACAAAGGGCTGGTGTAGCAGAGCACAGATTTAAAATACACACACAGACGTGCGCACACACTTCTTTCTTTTTCTTTTTTACAGTAAGGGCTAAATTAGATTGCATCCCTGACTTGGCAGTTGATATTCAGAGCTCATCAAGGTAATAATGTTACTATGGAGGGACATCTAATACACAAGCAAAGAGTGATATGGGGGAGGAGTTTGTGCCCAAAAATGAGGACATTCCACTGTATGTTTGAGATAATAAAACATCATGTACAAAAAGCTTTACTGGAACAGTAACGACATTGTGCCGAAGTTAATTACACAGAAGAAGAGGAAAAAAAAAAGAATATGCATAAATATGTGTATGTAATAAGCTTGTGATGTGATTTTTTTTCCCGACTCGTGAAAATCCAGAACCGATTGCCTAAAAAGACAGGAACGTGAGAATTTATACCAGTTCAGCTTTAAATAGGGAAGGTGTAATAGTCGGGAACTGCTTGCTGGCAGACGCAATCATGAACATTGTGGTGGATTTTTAGGTGATTCCTTAGTAACGTATATTGAACAGAAAAATAAATAACAGCATGTTTTCAATATAATCCTTTTACAAATCGGTTGTCTAATGTCCACATGGCCGACATTTTTTACTGCTCTGCTGCTTCTCAAAGCGTTTACTAGCATACTTACTAGCATGTTCCATTTACGAGCTCCTACGCAAAATACATAAAGGTAGGCAGGTCTGCCAATGTATTATAATCAGAGTAAACGTCATTGGCTATCGTGGCAGTGTAATATTGTGTAGAGATGATTAAATCATTCCACCAGACAAGCCTAGTCTTTAATATACTGAGGAGAAGAAAGAGACCAAGAGAAAGAAATGTTTGAGAAAAGTATAGATTGCATTTCATTAACTAGTACTGTGTGTAATTGTTGGAAGCAGAAATGGGGGGTGGGAGGCACCTTCGCCAGCTGCCTGCTGCCTGCTGCCATTCACACCTCAGCAGCTTCCTATTCTGATGTGAATTAATCTACTCTTGTGTGTGCACCGTGGCTTAGTGTTTATCTGCCCTGTGTGTGCGTGGAGTTTGCATGTTCTCCCTGTGCTGCGGGGGTTTCCTCGGGGTATTCCGGTTTCCTCCCCCAGTCCAAAGACATATAGGCTGATTGGCATGTCCAAATTGTCCATAGTGTATGAATAGGTGTGAGAATCACATGTGTATGTGATTGTGCCCTGTGGACTGGCACCCTGTCCAGGGTGTACCCTGCCTTGTGCCCCATGTTCCCTGTGATTGGTGCCCCATGCTCCAGGTTCCCCATGACCCTGTAGGATAAGCGGTATAAAAAATGGATGGATGGATTAATCTACTCTTCCTCCTCTGGGACACACACACACAAGCCCACAACTAACAAAGAAAAACAACCTTGATAGAAAAGAAAAACGTTGCTCCATCATTTGAAACCTGGGAACAGATCATGGGGGTTCAAGTGCAGTGGGTGTGGCTGACAAGTACAATAGGTGAGCTTTATGACATAGCACTACTGCATCTCTGAGGATCAAAATTCGGACATCCTGAAACGGATACGGTCTGTACCTTTTTGATAAATGAGTGTAATAAAGATCAAAGCGAGAACAAACATTTATATTCTATTCACTCGTACACTGCATTTAGTATTCACCAAAGTAAAGAAGGCTATGTGTGCAGTTCAGGTGAGCAGCAGGAACGTGAGCCCATGCTGGAGCCTCAGCTGTAAAGAGGAGGCTACTTGGGCCTGCATGTGTGTCAGGCCATGTTTGAACCCCATCTCCACACTCACTGTGGGTCACTGGGCCAAGTAAATGATTTGGGTCCCAAATGGCCTTGGACTAATGGGCTAATCTTTCTCTCTTATTAAATGCCATCAGCTTCCATTAGAGCAGCCAGACAGCTGATCTTAGTGGAGGACTGTAGCAAAGAGAGGCAAGAAATTTGCAAGAGCCAAGGCTGTCGCTTCCTTCACTCAGCCCTGGCAGAGTAGAGAAACCACACTAGTACAGACACATCCACCACAGAAAAGCAGTATGGCATGAGTCGAGTCAGTTTCTCATCAAATACTGTAAATTCAGCTCACTCATCATTTCATTCCAGTCCATTCTCCTTTTGGGTCACTTTCCACAACAGCATTCTGAGAGTGCGCCAAATGACCAATACGGCCTCATTAGGGTTTGAACTGCACAGTGCGTGTTGGGTGTGTGGTAAGATGGCGAGGTGGGGGAGAGAGGAAGAGGCTGGGGGAGAGGGTGACGGTCACCTCCAGGCCTCTGGCTGCTGACCAAGCGGCTGCTACAGGCAGCAGTGTCCTGCCTGAGGGGCTGCCTGGGGCCAGATGAGCCCTGCAATCCCCTGAGAGCCTGGAGAGAAAGATACCGCAACCACAACTACCAGCAGTCACCTCTACCACATTCTCTCCCTATGTTAGAGCTCTTGAGGAAGAAGAGTAAGGAAAATGCAGGAGGTCCACATGAGAGAAACACCTCAGTAGAGCAGGGATGGGATGATCCCAGAAGCATCTGGAAAAGCTGAGGTGGCAGTTCACTTGGCTGCAAAAAGCTATAGCACCAACACTGTCAGAGAAATATCATGACCCAGGGAACCATGGACTGGAATTCAATTCTTGTACAAAAATCTAAATAAAATCTCTTACATCCTGTATATCGACAAATGCAGAGCACCCTGTATTTGTAGTTGTTGATATTCATACTAAGTGTGTAACATGGTGCAGAATAATTCATTTAGAGCTTATGAACTGATAAATCCTGAACACTGCAGTTTGGTATCAAGTGATGCAATGACTAAAGCTAAAAACACACCAATACTACCATGTTTACAAAACAAAACAAACAAAACAAAAACTCTGGAGATTGTCACAAAATTGTCTTGTTCCATTACTTTAGCTGAAAGGGGGGCGCAAGCACTGTGCGCTTTTTCTTTTCTTTACACTGCCTGTCTTTGAGAGCCAATGTCACTATTCCTTTGCCTTCCGTCATGTAATGTAACTTCATGAAAGCCATGCCAGTAATTGATTTAACTGGGAGACTGTGAAGGACTTCAAAATCTGTGGAGATGAGATTGATGGAATTATGCAGTAAGGTTGAGATACTTATTTATTGACCAGGGAGTGGGGAGGGGAAGCTTATGATGAGAGAGGCTGGACCTTTTGGCCTTGTGCTGATTTGATAGCTCGGTAATGGAGTCAGGGAAAGGAAGCAAGTGAGTTTGGTGGGGTCAGGCTCTAGCCCTGGACTCAGACCACTGCTCAAATGGAGCTAATGGCTCTCTGGAAAAAGCCTGGCTAAGCCCCCAAGACCGCAGTGTTTTATGTGCAGGACTCTCTTCAGGATGGAGGGATGCATTAATGCTTTTAATTAAAAAAAAAATAAAACATTTAAATCAGTGAGACAATGTGCTGCTGATGACAAATAGAATGAAATCAAAATTTAAAAAAGACAACTACGATAAGGTTGACAAAAATATAAATCAAACTGTGTTTCAAATTAAAAGATCTTATTATTAAAAAAAAAACACTTGCACAGATTTACTTACAGTTTCTTTGCTTTGAATGCCTCTGCAAACTCTCGGACACTTCTCAATGAGGCCAAGTCCAGGGTCATGGCTTCAACATGAGCTTTGTGCTGGATGGAGAGAGAGAGAGAGCACAGAAACATACAGCATCTTAAGCATCCATCAAAAGATACAGCATCTTTATCATTCATCATTACATGCACTAAGCCATAGGCCACCAGTTACAGTTCCTCAGACATTTCCCACCTGTGCATTACTCTCTGTGCTATACAGCAGTGAGGCTTTAGCCACTGATATACTGACATGCCCACATTTAAATCAACTCGCTATCGGCTACAATAAATCAGGAATGCATTTCCACCAGGAAGAGTTGGACAGTCTGCGGCTGGATAGCATCTCCATAGGCTTTTTATGGCACTTTTATGATTCCCCACACTCACCGTATTGAATCCATTCAGTATTTACATTAAGTGAGCACTGAGGTCTTGCAGAATCCTGTGCTCTTATGAAGTCTGTAATGGCATATAGAATAGGCTCGCAGGGATAAATAATGGATGAAAAAGGCCAAATCTGCAATAATGGTGCCGTTCAGCACTAGCTTTTAAGTTTACCTTTGATCGCTCTGTAACACAATCAATAAGAAGAAAGGTATACAAATCACTCCAAAAGATATAATCATACACTGAGTGGTCACAGGTCAAACACAGGTCCCCTGAGGTTAAAAAAAAATTGCTGTGGATTAGGGATGAAACGATTACCGGTTTCACGATAAACCCCGATTAAATTCCCCGATGGTTAGTATTACCATGTCACATTTAATTATCATTAAAACCATGTGCAATTATCGTGATTCGTAAAACTCGCGGTATATGCTGTCCACACACACCCAGCATGAGACTGACGCAGGCGCAGTGTGCAACATTGTTTTTTGAGCGTGAAAACGGACGCTACAGTTAAATACTGAGTGTGTCTGCTCAATTCAGCATGAGTCCAATGAATCTGAGTCACAGTACAGATCAGCAGGGGTCAGATTTCATTCCTGACAGGAAGAGTGAGGCGAGCTGACTGACAGGAAGCGTGAGGCGAGCTGACTGATAGGATGTGTCAGGCGAGCTGACAGGAAGAGTGAGGCAAGCCGACTGACAGGAAGAATGAGGCAAGCCAACTGATAGGAAGCGTGAGGTGAGCTGACAGGAAGAGTGAGGCGAGCCGACTGACAGGAGGAGTGAGGCAAGCTGACAAGAAGCGTGAGGCGAGCTGACAGGAAGAGTGAGGCAAGCCGACTGACAGGAGGAGTGAGGCGAGCCGACTGACAAGAGGAGTGACGCGAGCCGACTGACAAGAGGAGTGAGGCGAGCCGACTGACAGGAAGAGTGAGGCGAGCCGACTGACAGGAAGAGTGAGGCGAGCCGACTGACAGGAAGAGTGAGGCGAGCCGACTGACAGGATGATTGAGGCGAGCTGACTGACAGGAGGAGTGAGGCAAGCCGACTGACAGGAAGCGTGAGGCGAGCTGACAGGAAGAGTGAGGCGAGCCGACTGACAGGAGGAGTGAGGCGAGCTGACAGGAAGAGTGAGGCGAGCCGACTGACAAGAGGAGTGAGGCGAGCTGACAGGAAGAGTGAGGCGAGCCGACTGACAGGCAGAGTGAGGCGAGCCAACTGACAGGAGGAGTGAGGCGAGCCGACTGACAAGAGGAGTGAGGCGAGCCGACTGACAGGAAGAGTGAGGCGAGCCGACTGACAGGAAGAGTGAGGCAAGCCGACAGGAAGAGTGAGGCGAGCCAACTGACAGGCAGAGTGAAGCGAGCCGACTGACAGGAGGAGTGAGGCGAGCCGACTGACAGGAGGAGTGAGGCGAGCCGACTGACAGGAGGAGTGAGGCGAGCCGACTTACAGGAAGAGTGAGGCGAGCCGACTTACAGGAAGAGTGAGGCAAGGTGACTGACAGGAAGAGTGAGGCGAGCCGACTGACAGGAAGAGTGAGGCGAGCCGACTGACAGGATGAGTGAGGCGAGCCGACTGACAGGAGGAGTGAGGCAAGCCGACTGACAGGAAGCGTGAGGCGAGCTGACAGGAAGAGTGAGGCGAGCCGACTGACAGGAGGAGTGAGGCGAGCTGACAGGAAGAGTGAGGCGAGCCGACTGACAAGAGGAGTGAGGCGAGCTGACAGGAAGAGTGAGGCGAGCCGACTGACAGGCAGAGTGAGGCGAGCCTACTGACAGGAGGAGTGAGGCGAGCCGACTGACAAGAGGAGTGAGGCGAGCCGACTGACAGGAAGAGTGAGGCGAGCCGACTGACAGGAAGAGTGAGGCAAGCCGACAGGAAGAGTGAGGCGAGCCAACTGACAGGCAGAGTGAAGCGAGCCGACTGACAGGAGGAGTGAGGCGAGCCGACTGACAGGAGGAGTGAGGCGAGCTGACTTACAGGAAGAGTGACGCAAGGTGACTGACAGGAAGAGTGAGGCGAGCCGACTGACAGGAAGAGTGAGGCGAGCCGACTTACAGGAAGAGTGAGGCAAGGTGACTGACAGGAAGAGTGAGGCGAGCCGACTGACAGGAAGAGTGAGGCGAAATGATTGACAGGAAGAGTGAGGCGAGCTGACTGACAGGAAGAGTGAGGCGAAATGATTGACAGGAAGAGTGAGGCGAGCTGACTGACAGGAAGAGTGAGGCGAGCCGACTGACAAGACGATGGTGGAAGATTTGGTTTAATATAAGCGAGTCTGTCGTACTGTTTTGTTGTTGCTGTGTTTTCCATTAAGAATAATAATGAACCCACCACCAAGCAATTGCCCCCCGAATTGCCGCTAATTCGAAAGAGAAATTGTAGTGCGCACGACCACATGGGCATTCAGAAGCGATTTAAAAGCAAGGCGGGAAAGAGCAAAAAGCACCAAAGCCCCCTTTCGCAGCAACGTTCTTTTGGCAAGCTCTGCAGACAGGGTTACCATCTTCTATTAAGTTTCCCTCAGCAATTTTATAAGACCCAAAATATGACCACACTTCGGATTTGGTCCTCTTGGAAGGATGGAAATTCTCCGGAGCGCCGTCACTGCCTTCCACCGTGTTCTCTAACTGAACTAAATGATCGCAGCAAGCCTAGTGACGACCATCCATCACTTCACAGTCAAATATAAAACCTGTTTAAATGATTTCAGCGTGTGAATCAGTACCTCTTGTACGTTTTCAGCACATTTTAACAATACCATGATAATACTGATAATACTGATAACCATGATATGAAATACCGTTTCATACCGTTACAGCTCTACTGTGTACACATGCAGCACTCCTCAATATACCTTTTCTCTGAAAAGCTGGGATTTTCCATGGATATTCCATCATATGCTGAGAAGCAGCACTGTATAGTAAAATGATCCATTCACCCATCCATTTTTTCATACTGCTTATCTTACACAGGGTGGCGGGGAGCCTGGAGCCTATTCCAGGGAACTCGGTAGAGAACACCCTGGAAGGGGTGCCAACAAGGCACAATCGCACACAAAATCACACACTACGGGCAATTGGGAAACGCCAAATCCGTCTACAATGCATGTCTTTGGACTGGAGGAGGAAACTGGAGTACCCGGAGGAAATCCACAAAGCACAGGCAGAATACACAAACTCTGCGCACACAGGAGGGAGGTGGGATTTGAGCCCCCATCCCAGGAGATCTGAGGAAAATGAGCTCTCCACTAAGCCACTGTGCCCTCCAGCCAGTAAAATACTGTTCCTTCATTTTTTTTTTGGTTGAGATTTTTTTTCTAAATCAGCTTGATACCAGTTTAGCAGGTTCAGTCTTGACTCCGGCAGCATCTGTGATGAGGGAGTTGGTTGATGAATGAGCATCTGAACTCTGCTCATATTAGAGTGGGCTTAAGAGACACAGGGCATTTTAATCATGCCACATACAGTACAGTAGCAGGTTAACACAGGGAAAAAAACCCAAACTCAGCACTTCCTGCGCATCGATGAGCCGTCTGTCAGCCAGTAACTAGCACTAATCAAGTACACTGCAATTAGTTCTTTATACCACCCTGTAAGTGTACAGCACCATGAGGACGCCAACACCATCAGGTCTGTTCATACACGCAGGCTCCAACCCTCATTAAAATATAAGCAGATACAAAATAGCTGTCCAGCAAATTTTGGATATAATTGCTTTATACAGTGCAGATTGTCAGATAGCTCTTGACTGGAGCCAGGTACAGAGGTATCTGGCACTCTCGACAGAATGTCAGATCTCACAACTGAGAGATGATAGGGAGTTCTGTCTCACGTTCTTTCAATGTTTGAAGCATCTGCTAGACGACCAAGTCTTTTTTTAGCCGTAGTCAGCGGTGCACCGGACTAGAACTGTTAGAGAGGACGTTTATGAGCTTAAGATAGTTACGAGGTTTTGAAATCCACAGACAGCATGAGGCACAACGAGCTGAGGTAACCCAGCCACATGCTTTGTGTTGACTGGACATCCTCAGTGCCTGCCAGGCTCAGAACATAATATCACACCACGGTTTCTACGGATACCCTGATCCGTTTCTAAGCTTTGGTATCAAGACCAATACTGGCCTGAAACCCTAGAGTAGTGTCAGAATTCTAAGCGGCTTAGCGGTTAACATTTTTGCCTTGCACCTCTAGGGTTGGGGGTTTGAATCTCATCTCCACCCTGTGTGCGCATGTCGTCCCCATCCTCCGGAGGTTTCTCAGGGTTCCTCCCCCAGTCCAAAGAAATGCATTGTAGGCTGATTGGCATTTCCAAATTGGCCGTAGTGTATGAATGCGTGTCCGAGCGTGCCCTGCAATGGGTTGGCACCCTGTCCAGGGTGTCCCCCGCCTTGTGGCCCGAGTTCCCCGGGATAGGCTCCAGGCTCCCCAACAACCCTGTACAGGATAAGCGGTATGGAACACGGATGGATGGATGGATGGAGATTGGTGCAGCTCTACTATTTACTAAAATATTGTGTAATTAAGGTGATATAAGCATGGGAGGCTGTGTGTATGTGTGTTAGGTAAAAAGACAACAAAAAAACAAATGAAATGTTAGACACTTTAGACACTTAGAGGAAGGGTGCTGTAAATATGCTGATGGACATAAAAATGTTTCAAAGTTGAGCATCAAGCCTGAGGCCTCTTCTTAAACAAGAGTGACGGATTAAAAAAAGATCACTATTTGATCAGACTAATGACTGGAAAAAGAAATGTAGATGCAATGCATGTATGACTTATTTTAAGTCAGGCTTCAGTAGCCATGCTTGTCAGGCCTTACTGTGTGAACACTGCAGCACAAGAAACAACAGCTGGTGAGAAACACACAGCACAGACATGAAGACTAATGACTAAATGACTAAGACAACTGTTTTCCATAAGCGGAGTGAGACGCTGTAAGATGCATGGTACGAAACTGTGGCACAAGTTTGGTATGAACGCTATCTCCGGTTTCACGATGCTTCCAATTTTCGGGATTTCAAGGTTGTCTTTAAATAGCTTACCGGAAAAGATAAAGGCACTTACCCAAAGCTCCCTCCCTACTCTTCCCTTCACTTTCCCCCCTCGCTCTATGACTCGCTCCATCTCTCCATTTCTCTCATTAACTCGCCACCGCTATCCATTAGCTGAACCGATTAAGAATACATGCACTCCATGGTTTCCTTTTCCTTACGGTCTTCACAGAGCACAAGCAATCAACAGAGCACAGAACAGAGTAGCAGACTGTCGTTGATAAATTACCCGTCCCCTCTGAAAACCATTTATCTATTTGGGGCCGTGTGTGATAGGGACCTTGTCAGTGCTGCGCACTCCGCTCTCCCTGCTTCTCCATTCAAAACCTAAATCATATGAAATAGAACATTTCCATATAACAAATATGCACAGGTGGAGCTGCCAGCCTGCTCTACTGTGTTTGAGGTAGCGTGAAGCAAGTGGGGGCCACGGTCACATAGAGCAGACAAATGGCCCGGAGAAAGACCATTCTTCATCAGAGAGCACGAAAGAGAGAGAGAAGAGAAAGAAAGAAGAGAACAAACTAGACAGATGATAACTAAAAGAAACGGAAAGATGGAACAAAGAGACAACGCTGGATTTCCTCACCCTCTCTGGGATTGGGAATATGGAAGTTCTTCCAGCTGGGCTGTCCTGCTCAGTCCCACAGGAGCCCTGTCAACTCACATAACCACAAAAACGTGTTCCGCCTGCCGCTATCCGCCTCTACGCTGTCCATTAGTTATGCCTGCTATCTATTCTGGAGCATCGGTCTCCCATGTCTGCAGATTGCGAGACTAACAGTACATGACACGCAGAAATAAAGCAGATGTCTGGGAACAAGTGCTGGCAAAAGACTAGTTACCCGCGAACACCACACCCTGCATTCGCGTGTCAGTAGTAGCACAATGTTTGAGTTTGATGTTGGAGCTATTGGATAAACTGTCCAGAGACCTTGTCCATCGACGGCACTAAAACCTTCTCGGCAGCAACGACCAAGAGAAATATTTGAGAATGGCATCGCGCGCTACAGTACGCCACATCACTCGCAGTCGTTTCACGATCATAAAACTAGAATGCATTATGGCACTCTGCTTGAAAATAAGAAGCGTTTACCGAGTGCTGCGTATCTCGACACTTTCCACACCACCACGGGAGGAGGCGGTAAACGTCTCCATATACTCCACCTTTAGCCACAGCTCAGCTCTGAGGGAGATGAATTGGTTTGGTGGGAGTTAGCAGCTGAAATAGCACTCGCAAATGATTTGATAAATGCGAGATGGAGAGGCGACAAACAGGTTTATTTTTACAGTGATGGCACCGAAGGCCTCAGGGCGCTTCCCGTGTCTCCGTCACCCCCACCGGAGGGCAGCGTGATTTATCGTACGCTTGATGAAGAGGAAAGCTGAGAAATGGGATGGGACTAGGACAGCGAACGAAGGAGGACTGGATTCGACAAGGCGCCGACGTCCCTAAAGTCGGCCGGCTCCAAAAACAAATATGCTTTTTCATTAAGACTCGAGAAGACAGGGTGATTTCGAGACAGTCCTAAACAAGCAATCAGGGCAGATAAAAGAAACGGAAGGGCAGACACATACTCAGGATTATACTGTATATGGATCTATCCAACCTTTTATACAGGGATCAAAACTGGGAATTCCACAGATATAGCAGATATTACTAACACAAAATAAGACAATAACAAAAATTGAGCGGAACTATTTTCTTTCCATTTGTCCAATATTTCCGGGAAACAAGATATTAGTATCGCGTATACAGAACGGCATTTCTGCAGACTCATCAATTTATAAAAACACAACCATGCATGAATGTCAGCTGCGTAGTCTGTTACCACCCATAAGAGTAGCGCAAATCTCCACTTCATCAGTAGTAATTGATATAATACTTAAACAGTATCAAAAAAAAGAAGAAAAAAAAAGATGGTAGATGGGAACACAATGGATCCCCCCCCACCCCCACACCCCCAAAAGGAAGAGTGAGCAGTCTGAACGCCTGCTTTCCTCTGCAGATTGAAGTCTTGTGATGAAATAAAGTTTATTGCCTGGAAAGAGGAGGGGAAAAAGCATGTAGAAGCATTAAAGCGACAGAGGTGAACAATTAGACAGATGGCCAGGTTTCAGAGGAAGGAGCAAAAATAAAATGAGAGAGAGAGAGGGAGAGCAAGAGAGCACGAGAGAGAGAGAGAGAGAGAGAGAGAGAGGGAGAGAGAGAGAGTGAGGGAGAGGAACACATGAACGGAATCATTCAAGAATTTTACGAGGAGCCTGACAAGCCCGCATCTCTTCAAGGGCACGGCAGGAAAGAGCTCGGAGGTTTCCTCTGAGAAACTTTGTGCTAAATGCTGAGTGTGCAGATACACAGAGAGCAAAGATCAGCACCGGGCCAAAGACTCCGAGCATTACAGTTAGCCCGAGATGGTGACCCCACAGCACTAAAAGTAGGAATGGAGGAAGTGTATCTTCATACAATGCGCAAACTGTCAAACTGTGCTGTGGTAATATGATCTTTTACAAATTTGAACGTAACATTTTCAGCTGCAGGACACGGTGGCTTAGCGGTTAGCTCGGATGCCTCGCAGCTCTGGGGTTGGGGATTTGGAACTCGCCTCTCCCTTGTGTGTTTGCACTTTCTCCTCGTGCTTCGGGGGTTTCCTCCGGGTACTCCGCTTTCCTCCCCCGGTCCAAAGACCTGCGCTGTAGGCTGATTGGCATCTCCAAGTTGTCTGTAGTGTGTGAACGTGTGTGTGTGTGTGTGTGATTGTGCCCTGTGATGGGCTGGCATGCTGTCCAGGGTGTCCTGGGAGTCCAGAGTGGCCTTGGGTCCCGGAGTGCCTTGGGATAGGCTCCAAGCTCCCTGCGACCCTGTTTAGGATAAGCGGTACAGAAAATGGATGGATGGATGGATGGATGGATGGATAGATGGATGGATGGATTTTCAGTTGCACCAGTCAATGTAACTGAGAATGCAAGCGGCTGTATGACTGCACAGTGTACCCAGTTGTTCTTCTGCTGAAAGGGCAAATGCATTACTAGAAAACAAATAAACATTTACGTCAGCGGAAGCTTCCAACATCAGCCCTGATGATAACCGAGGACGCATTTTACTAATAAAACAATCCTCGATTCACACGCACGTCGTCTGTAACAAAAGATACGTTTATTAATGGGAGATTTCTCTCTTTAATGGTCCTAAAGAGGGAAAAATAATTCATTTATCCATGTAAGATCTTGCAAGGAAATGATTTTCACCAGTTTTTTTTTTATCCTACCTGCTACATTATCACTTGTCTTTTTCTCTCTTTCTTCTTCCCCCAGCAAAAAAATTCAGTCACCTTGTGAAGACCTGACCACACAAAATTGGTCATCAACTTTTAAGACTATATTTTATCATGTTTTTTTTTTAAACCAGAAAAAAAGGGGAGAAAAATGGTCAGTGCTCGTGCTCCATATATCATCCTGTCACAATTATGACATTCGTTCATAAATACCCACCAATCTCTTCTCCACCTGGCTGCTTCCGCTATTCAAGCCCTGTGGAAACAGCTAATTACTGCACCTTCTCTCTCTCTCTCGTTCACTCTCTCTCTCTCTCGCTCTCATGCTCTCTCTCTCCCACTCTCGCTCGTGCTCTCTCTCGCTCTCATGCTCTCTCTCACTCGTGCTCTCTCTCTCCCACTCTCTCTCGTGCTCTCTCTCTCTCACTCGTGCTCTTTCTCTGTCTCTCTCTCTTTCATGCTCTGTCTCTCTCACTCATGCTCCTTCTCTCTCTCTCCCTCGTTCTCTCTCTCATGCTCTGTCTCTCTCGCTCGTGCTCCCTCTCCCTCTCTCTCTCTCTCTCTCTCTCGCTTGCTCTCTCTCTCTCAGCCCTCTTTCTGCCTCACTCTCATTTTTGGTCCTTTCTATTATCTCTCATTTGTTCTTTCATCCTAAAGGAGTTGAGAATGGAGAAGAACGAGTGGAAGCTGTTCAACATTCCAACACACATGTAACACATGCAAATGCACACAGAAGCGTAAACTCAAACACACACATACACACACACACACACACACACTGCAATTAATAAAGAGGCTGGTCCCTCCTGAGCACTGGGAGAAAGTGCCTGTTCAGCACATAGAAGGAGAATATGCAATTTCCCCAAGTTAAGTCTATATTAAATTGATTTCTTCTTTCAGTGAGATGGGCTGGGCTCTCTTTCTCTCCATCCCTAATGAAAGGCAGATAATCTACAGGTTTTCTCTCTCCTGAAATCAAGTTACAAATCAAGTACTGCAAGATACGGAGAAGGAGGCAGAAAGACACAGAATGATTTTTTTTTCAGCCGAGAATAAGTGGGAAGTGTAAACACACACAAACACGCACACACACACACACACACACACACACACACACCCTCACACTAGTGTAAAGCAACAGGCTCAATTCAATATGAGTGATTCAAACATGTTAATGAAAGTTTACGAAACCTCTCACATCAGACGTATAGTCTATGCGAGGTCTATGTATGAGAAGCACATTACACGGCAAAAATATACGTGTGATCGCAAGTGAGCGTGCGCTTCGTATATTCTGAAAACGTCCATATTTGCTACAAACAGTGGCACAAAAGTTATTGCTGTTATTAAGTCATGAGATTACAAACAAACAAACAAAAACAAAAAAACAGTGGCACACCCAGAGTACTCACAAACACGCATTAAAAAAAAAAAGCATCAAAAGCGATACAAACCATTCGCATAAAGGTTAAAGGTAAATGAGTAGAAACGTGTCGTATTCCCCGATTCATTCTGTATAACCAAAGTGGAACGGCAGCAGTGCAGCTCTCGGGGGGAAAAAACAACAACAAAAAAAACCCAAATAAATCCACACACACTCAGACCACCCACAGGCCTCTTTCCTCTCCACCCTTCTCATCTTCCCTCTGTCCCCATCTCTCTCTCGTTCCATCTAGCACTACAGGGGGAAATTAGATTTGCATCAGAAAGTGATGTAGATTGAAATAATGCATCTTTATCGCTGGAGATATTGAGATTTACTCCCAATTTTCCTCAGCCCTCGCCGAGATCTGCTCACCGTGCAAAAATTTACCAACACATCTGCCATGTTTTTCCGATATCCTAACAACTAGACATTAATGCAATACCTATTGCTCCCCAATATTTCAGAAGGAGAAATAAGCGCCACCAATTACATATTTACACTGGGTGTGTTTTGCAATTCTGCAAGTTTTTTTCCTCACTCTCTCTGTATGTAATTTAGTGGACAGAAGAAGATTTAAGGACATTTCCATTGCCTGTGTTAGATCTAAATGAAGTCTGTACAAGGTAAATCGCATTGTGCTTGAGCAAAACTTCATATTGTTAATGTCAGCAAAATGACTGCTCCTAGTGACACAAAATAACAAGTTTCCTTTTTTTTCTTCTTTTTTTTTTGCCACGCTTCTTTCTTTATGACTGCATTGTTCCAAATCAAGTTTTATGTAATTTCACTCCAACAACAATCTAAAGTTTTCTGGGGAAAAAAAAGAAATACAAAAAAAAAAAAAGAAAGAAATTCCACACATCTCAACATCTACAGGGATGAAACATGAAAAAGCAGCAGGTTGTACACTTCAATTTGTCCTATTTCAATTAAGCTTTAAGTAATAAATACATGGAAGAAGCTGGCAAAAAAAAAAAAAAAGGAATATAATATAATTGAATCAGAGAGAATATGAGCTGCTGGCGACTGAGCAGGTAAATGCCTTATGTAGCTTTTTTTATTATTTATATTTCACAATTTTCCCAATCATCAGAAAAACATATTTCATTAAAAGCATAAGATTTGCATAAATTCATCGATGTATCAAAAAGCCCTGATTTAACCGACTCTAACAAATTCTTTTTAAACAATAACATGATGTAATTAAATCAAATCAATTGATGTATAAATATCAGCAGTTCATATGAAATTTAAAAAAAAAAAAAAGATTAAACATTATTGCAGTTTAATTTTTTTTTTTTAATCTAGCTATATTTTAGACATAGGATTAAAATATATAAAATAGTACATTTTAACGTAATACAGCACACAGCAAATATGCAGTATTGACTAAAAGTTGAGGTTCTATTTCAAATATGACCGAATTAAATCAAAATACAAGCAAACAAAATGGCACCTCAGGCTAAAACACGAAGCGAGCCTGACTTCCTCGCGTTCTTGTGTTCGACACCATCACTCCTGGTGTAATCACAGAGTTCATGAAGCAATGTAATACATTTACCGTGCAAACCATGGCAAGGTCATAGGTCAAGGAATCGTAGCCTACGGTTGAAGGTTGCTTGATGCGAAATAAATGACGTGTTGTACACAAATTGTGTTATTGCTTTATTCATGAAGCCTGATTCAATTTGGAGGAGGACGAGTCTTTCGACAGGACCTAGCGAGAGAGTAAGACGGCAGACGTCGTCGGACACGGAGACACAGACATCTCATCTCGTTCATCTAAGCTGCAGTGGTAAGTACATTAAAATCAGCCTGCAGAGGCTTTGTGGATAATCAGACTCATGCCCCAAACATCATCAACACT
This sequence comes from Ictalurus furcatus, assembly GCF_023375685.1. Classification (NCBI taxonomy): domain Eukaryota; kingdom Metazoa; phylum Chordata; class Actinopteri; order Siluriformes; family Ictaluridae; genus Ictalurus; species Ictalurus furcatus. The sequence goes on along the minus strand of NC_071268.1, from coordinate 20,372,006 downwards.
TGCCTTCTATCTCTGGACTAATGAAATAATCTCTAGTGCAAAGCAAGTTAGACTGGGGGACTGGTCGGACTCTCTGGACGAGCTGTGCTTAAACTGGGAATGAAGAATCGAGGAGAAGAGGGGGAGAGGAGAGGAGACGAGAAGAGGTGTAAAAAGAAGAAAAAAGATGAGAGAAGAAGATAAGAGAGGAGGGAGTAAAAGAAGAGAGGAAAGGAGAGGATAAGTGATGAGTGGGTAAAAGAGGAAAGGATAAAATAGGTACAGTGTGTAAAGGAGGTGAGGATAGGAAGAGAGGAGAGGACAGGAGAGATTAAGAGAGGTGACGAGTTGAGAGGTAGGGAGAGATTACGAGAGGAAAGTAGAGGAGAGAAGAGGAAAGGAAGGAGAGTTTAAGAGACAAGAGGAGAGGAGGTGTTAAGAGAGGAGAAGAGAGATTAAGAGAACAGAAGAGAGGAGAGAAGACGAGAGATTCGGATTAAAAAGGAAGGAGCGCTTAAGAGACAAGAGGAGAGGAGAGATTAAGAGAGGAGATGACAGATTAAGATTAAGAGAGGAGAGGAAAGATTAAGGTTAGGTTTAAGAGAGGAGAGGAGAGATTGAGTTTAAGAGAGGAGAAAATAAAAGAGGAGAGGAGAGATTAAGAGAGGAGATGACAGATTAAGATTAAGAGAGGAGAGGAAAGATTAAGGTTACGTTTAAGAGAGGAGAGGAGAGGAGAGATTGAGTTTAAGAGAGGAGAAAATAAAAGAGGAGAGGAGAGATTAAGTGAGGAAATGAGACGAGAGGAAAGGAGAGATTAAGAGAGGAGAGGACAGTCTGAATTGAACTGAAGTCGGTCTATGAAAACACTGTGATAATTTTACATCCGCGGTAATACGGAAAATGTATAGCAACTGCATAAATAAATACCTTTTGGAGTAGAAACAGTCTAATTTCTCATTCTGTATTATAGGAAACAACACATTTTCCTCATTAAGTTATAGGTATAAATGCTCTAAAGCATGAAATTACCCTCGAGCCTCCCTCTCTAAATAACCTGGTTTGCAAACAAATGATCCATGTAAAAGTAGTAAGATGCAGATTATTAAAATAATAGGAGGGACTGAAATTTGCATCCACAGAACTATTCAGCGTGCACACTGCAATTACTTCACTCATGCCTTTCCTCCCTCCTCCTTCCCTCTCAGTCCCACCGAGTAGCAAGAACACGGTGCACTTTCGATCGTAAATGACACCAAACATTTCAAATAAACCCACAAACATGATTTCTCATACACAAGAGCAATAATTCCTGGCTTATGAATTGAAAAAAAAATAATAATAATAATAATGCACCCAGACAACAACCTTAACTTTTACTAGACTTTTGAAATCGTGTGGCTTAGCAGACACCGAATGCATTCTCATACATTTACAGCTGAATGCCCTAATCTCTCCGTCTTTTGCTTCACAATCCTTCACTCTCTTTCCAGAATAAACATAAACCGCTAACTTTGGATAGACACAATAACAACCCCCTTACACTCAAATGCCCACCAGCCCCCATGTTGGGTGACTCTCCCATATGGTCCAAATGGAGAGGAATGACTGTCCGTCCATGCTAAGATCTGCATTATGTTTGAGTTATAGTCACCATTTGCAATTCAGAGTGGCTCTTTGGAGAGTTGACCACCTTGGTAACACCCCATCAGTGTAGAGGTACACAGTGCAATCAGAGAGATTTACCGTGCTGAGCGGAAGCTTCCGGAGAGCACGGGGTGCCGGAGTACAAGCCATTCCCAGACTCCCATTCTCAAAAAAAGCCCTATTGGGCCACATTCTAGCGGAGAATAGCTGCCACATTTAATGAGAAAGATCCAGAGCAAGAAGAAGAAGGGGGGCGGAGTGAGAGAGAGATAGAGAGAGAGAGACAGACAGACAGATGATGAGGCAGAGAGACAGACAGAAAGACAAAGAGAGAGGGAGAAAAAAGAGAGAGAGAGAGAGACATGGACAATTTGCAATAATTTATCCAAATATCAAAATCTAATGTTGTTCCTGAAAGAATCATATTTTTCATTTTCTATTAGTCTCTAGAAGAAGCTGTTGTAACTGGAACTATTCCGATCACCTACTCAATAACATGTAGCCGATATCACGCTGTATTTTTAAACAAATGCAGCGCTGGTGCTCTCAGGCACACCGACAGCTGCAGTAAGCAGAGACGGCCAAGATGTCACTCATAATTACCATAAACATACCATACAATATGTAACATCGAATTAACCTTAATCGACTGCAGTTACAAAATTAGTTACAAAGTCAATAAGTCATTCGTGGGTCATATATTTTAAGATTTTAAGAAATATTAAGTAATATACCTGAAGGATTAAAACTGAATTTTTCCACAGGGGGAAGAAAGCAAGAAAAAAAAAACACACAGACTTTAATAATTCAAATAAAATAGAAATATTTTAACCTTTCCATGATGGAGGTCAGAATTATATATATATATATATTTTTTAATCTGATTTTCTGATACTAAACTCAAAATATACCTTCTTAGCAAGTAAAAATATCTTGAATGTAGTCAAATACATCTAGTATTTCCTATTATAAGATTGCAACAAACCAATTATAAGATTATTATTAAATGTCTAGACGTCTACTAATTTCAAGCTTTACATTTAAAGTCTTGTTCTATTGGCAGATAATTTTCCTTCTTTCTAGAAATAAACGCTAAATAATAATAAATAATCTGCCAATAGAACAAGACCAGCTCAAGCTTGAAATGAATAAAGTATTGTAGAAATAGGCCTAATAATCTTTGGTGTATTGTAATCTTATAACAGGAAATACAAGCCAAAATAGACGATATTCCAGATATTTCCACTTGCTAACATGTCATTTTTGCCAGTGTATATACTCTCGTTGGCATGACTCAACATATACTATAAGATGAAAAAAAAAAAAAAATACGATTATATTTCTAATTCATATTTCGTACAATTCTGTTAAACGTGTGGGACAGGTGTGCTGATATTCAATTATTTTATTTTTTTTTTAATGACATGCTATTTATTACAATGGCATGTGTGAGGCAGAAGCCAAAAGTAAGCTGAAGAGAGATAATCAGAAGAAGAAGAAAAAAAAAGAGGAGAACAAGCATGGCTTTCCGATGGCTGGGGATCAGCTATTAGCCGAAAGAGAGAAAAATTGGGGCCTCTGAAACATTAATCAAACTCTTCACCTAGTGGGCAACCATATGGCAGAACAGCATGTGCATCGTGCAAACTTGCTGATCGCCAGTAACAGGGTGCAATTAATTCCGCTGGCTGCATCCAGCACAGGCCTACCAGTTTAGAGCCCAGGGAGAGAGGGCTGGGGAGGGAAAAAAAAAAAGTGCTGCTCTTCTTTTTCCTGCCCAAAAAAACAGAGGGATCAAATTCAGAGTGATGAACGAGGGGAAGAATCGGGCCCTTGTTCATAGACTCGAGAGAGAATGACTGCACATGGATGAAGAGATCAGCAGAGGAAAGAAGGGAGTGGAGGAACAGAAAGAAAGACAAGAGAACGTCTCTAGACGTATCACTCATCCAATCACCGTACTCGAACATTAATATTCATGACCAAAACATTATTAACAAACGTACTAATCACAGCCCTGCTCACACACTAGTTTGTTTTGGTAGGCGGGACTTGATTTTCCCTGCAGCATTCCTGATCCCTTCTTTTTCCATACGTTCCCTTTTCTCTTTCCTAATTTAACACTGACCCTCTTGGCCGGCTACTGTTCCATCTTCACTTAGGAATTCTTGTCAAAAACTTCTGTTTTTCTTGTTCGGCAAAATTAGCATCTCTTTTATGCTCTTAATGAAGTGGAGGCTCCTTAACACATAACATGGAATATTTCAGTAGAGGAAATGAGATCCTGTTAGCTATTCCCCAGGTCCTTCGCCTCTCTCCGGCCCATACCAATATCTGAAATGACTTTGGGGATGTTTGCTTCATTAGAATACACCCCGCCTCCAAAGACTTATTGTTCATTTTCGACCATGTATTATGACCCTGGTGGGACACTGTTAATGAGAGGAACTCTGTGTAGCTCAACTTCCTGGGTGGACAGCTCTGCATTTCCTTGTTTTTTTTTTGCTTATGTCCAGAAGGCTAGCGCTGAATAATGAAGTGCATTCATCACAGGAACAACAACACTATCACATGTTATCAAACACCACACACACACACACACACAGATTTGTACATACCTATAAATTACAAAAGTAATGTGCATGAAAGAAAAAAAAAACAAAACACATCTTTACATGCATGTACAGTCTTTTACAAATTAACCTAGAGCCAAAACATTGTTACAGTTTGAGGGTGGTGTCGCCCTGCACCCCACAAAGCAATCGTCTTTATGGCTGCCACTGGGCTCAGTCATCAGTGGATTTATGATTATTTGAGTCTGTGGGCCCTTGCGCTCAACGGGGACCTAATGAAGTGCTATTCAGACAGTCGTGCCTGTGAGCTTGGTTTTTGAGATTGGGTGCTGGTTAACTGTTTTCAGTTGCTGAAGGCTTGTGAAGACACCAAAGCCTTGCTCTAGCTGAAGCCTTCCAAATCAGTGCTACTCTATTAACCAAACATCATCCCATATTCCCCTCCCATTACAAAGGCACTTCTGAACAGTCACATCATAATCAATGTCCAGGGTGGTCTACAATGAAATAGGGGAAATTCCTTGTGTGTCTCTTATACAGTATATACACAATTTCTGTTAAGTGATATACAGACCCCCAGAAGCCATTTCATTTACAAATGGGCCTCGATCATAACCCGTGCCCCCTCATAACCACCCCAGGTCACACACAAGCCCCTCAATGACTCTGACCCTGACCCTTATTCCAACCCGTGAAACCACATATCATCTCGCTCTCCATCTCCGATGTTTGTTTTTTTTTCAAACAGTGAGAAAGTGAGCGCGAACGGCAACCATCATTAATCAATATGTTGGGCTTTATTTGTGATAATTCATCATGACACAATATTAATGGGTGGCTATGCCCTTCAGAGGTGAGCCTCATGCAAATGCAGAGGGGGGGAAGCAATTAACTTTCGAGCGACGCACAGATGATTATAAATGACAAGGATATGTCAATTACCGCAGCCAATAAAGAGAGACAGAGGCTGTGAGGGCAATCTATCCACTTTACAGCTCCTCCTCAGCCCATAGGCTCTATCTATACAGAGGAAGCGCTGCTCTAAAAGAGCACTTCATCGAGGCCCGGATGATGCGGCTGCTCAAAGACAACTTCTGATGAATTTTAATGCTTTGAATGATCAAACTGACCAAATAGCAGGCTGTAATACAATCAGAAACATGATGCACTTTTATGAAGTGGATGAATTTTTATTTTTTGAAGATTGAAGACAAAATTCCTCTGAGGACACTGCAGTCAAATACCCTGTGTCAAGATGGACACGCATCTAAAGCTAGTTTTACACTGTGTGATTGCAGCTGTCTTTTAAGACTGTACGAGATCCCAATAAAATCTTCGTGAATTCTATAACAGACTGCACAAAAACATGTTCTCCATGTCAGATAAGTCGATGAAAATCCTCTTAAAGCCCTACGATTAAAGAAAATTACTATGTTCTGATCACGTCATCAATCAGCATCATTTGAGCTTTCGCAGAGTACGGGGTCTCAGAAACAGAAACAAGCTCCTGCTATAATACAGTGTCCCAAATGTCTCCATACATAAGGGAAATTAACTTTTTTAGCAAAAAAAAAAATTCATACTTTATATTATAGATTTTTTTCAGATAGCCTTTAAAGTGCACCTATTATGGTTTTTTCAAATATTACCTTTCATGTAGTGTGTTTTATAGCTGATTGTGAATGTAAAAAGTGTGCAAAGTTTTTCAAAAATCAAAGCGCACAACAAGTAGAGTTACTGACTCCCAAAAGAAGGAACCGATTCTGAACACCTGAAACGAGTCGTTAGTAATTCCAGACTTATTTCTTGTACTAACCTATGTAGGTTTGTAACAAAAAGCCCCGCCTCTGGTCTTCATTGGCTGCTTGCTGACAGCGGTAGACCAATCACAACAGACTGGGACATATGACCAATCAGAGCAGAGTATGCTCACTGAAAGGAGGAGTTTAGAATGAATCCTTTAGAACGGATCATTTAACGAGTCGTTTGTGATACTGGGGGAAACAAGGTGATGCTGCAATTTAAATTATGAGCACATAAAAGTGTTTTTTTTTTTTACCTAGATACATGTAAATCTATAGTATGAGAGCTTTAAAACAAAATTTGAAACAACATTTCAAAACCATAATACACGCGCTTTAAGAACACCTATGACCAAAGAAGAGATATTGAAATCATGCTCATGGCTGGATCGGGAAGCTGTCGCAAGATTGCGATGGACTTTAACAGGAAACATGGCGGGCACATCACACACACGACAACGCTGCTAAACTTACTAACATATTCAAAAAGACTGTAAGGGTCGCAGACTGAATGAGAAGCGGACGTCCACGAACGTCCACTGACGAAGGCACAACCGATGTGGTGCTCTACGTATGGAGACTTTTGGGACACCCTGTAGTAGCAATGTTATGCTTAGAGAAAATAGATTTTAAAAGGATTTGGAGCTGTTCATGTGTGGGTAAAAGACGACAACATGAAATGTTGGCATGCAGGCTGGCAACGTTAGATCAATTAATGAGAACGGTTTTATATGAATGGATTAATTAAACAATTTATGCACTGCCATTGCCTCTAACGTATTTGGAGCCGTCCCATGTGTTTCATCCTACTAGCAAGCAGACTCTCACCCATACGCAGGCCAAAGCTTCAGCTAGGAAGCCAAGGAGTGAGAGCAAATTAGCCTGATTTATAAGAGGGCCAGGATGGAGAGCTCGGCCGGTCAAAGAGACCAGGCTGACATCACTGAGATATAGGAATGCCCATTAGCATGTGTCAGAGCCAGGAGAAGCAGAAGGGAAGAAATAACTTGATAACTTGATGAAAGGAAATAACTCTGAACAGGAATCAGGTCGGAGGTTTTGTTTACTACAACACACCTGTATAAGATGTTCATATGTTTACAGAGACAAGAGAGAAAATCGTTCACATTTTGTGCTTACGTAGCTTTAAGAAATCTATTTAATTTATTTCAATTCTGTTTAATCTCGGCAGTGTGACTATTCAGCTTTTGTAATGTAATTTCTGAGTGAAAGTATTGAACAACATTGTCTCTACAAAGTTTAGCACCTGATTCTCAGTTCTTACCTCTGCAGTGCAGCTGAACACGAATGGGCTTATTCCTAGCCTTAGCGCAGAAAGGACAGTCCTGGCTAGCAGCCCTCTAATTTCCCAGCACTAAACAATCAACAACCACCAGGGGACCTGAACAGCACATTACAAGTTAAGCCCTCATTTTGTCGCCAGGGCAGAGGGAGATAAAAAAAAAAAATCTAACGGAAAGGTGGAAAAGGGGGGGGGGGGGGGGGATCTGAAACTTTCACTCTGCTTTGACCTGTGGCTGTACCCAAGGAGCAGTGAGGGAGCCCAGAGGTGTCAGAAGTATTTGGGTGGGTTTTCCTAGGAGCAAGTGTGGTTATTGTGTCGGAGGTCTGCTGGGGACAGGAGAGCAATATTGCTTTAATGTGCGTGCTAGTAGAGAGGGGAGTGGATAGATTAAGACAGAATCCCAGACCAGCAGGAGCCCAGCTCCCTGAGCACAGCTCTGTTAAGCTGCACTACATTTAAGAATTAGTGCGTGTGTATGTGTGTGTGTGTGTGCTGAAGCAGTCGCTAAAAATAGTTACCACAACCAACGCTGCTAGTGATCAGAACTTTCCCAGTTAAATAAAATTCAACATACAAATTTATGCTCAATTAATTTGTCTAAACAAAGGACGAGCAAAAAAAAAAAAAAAAAACCGATTACAACATAATTTATTTAAATAGGGACAAGCTAAGGCATCATGAAGTAAATAGAAATGCAAATGTATTCTATGTAATCTCATGTTTATGGTTTACATGGGCAGTGATGATGCGCATACAGGGTGGGATAAAACACCTGTGATTAATGGCTCCATGTCATACAGCGGCACCAAAACCACTTGTTTAAATTGTTCACCATGAATAATTTTAACAAACAAAAAAAACAAAAAAAACACACACTGCTTTCCCATCAGAGGTACTCGATTATTCATTTGATAAGATACAATAAATGGCAGCTGAGAAATCTAAGCAAGGCTTTTATCCACAGCTGCCTTTCTCAAATTGCACGGCAAAACATAGCTTTACCGATCACAGACAAAAGCATTTCGTTCCGTTTTAGTAAATCTGACTGCAAAGCCGCAATCCCTCACATTGGGCGCTAGATCGTAATTAGCATAATGCTTCTGAAAAGACGCTGATAAAGTATAACAACTTAGAGACGTGCAGTGAGATTCATCATTAGACAGGTTTATCCTTTGTTTTGTTTTGTGCACCAAAGCACATACAAATGTTTTAATGTTTTCAAAATTACATCCCATCAGTTCTCGAATTCAACGATTTTTAAACTTGCGTACTAGACGTGCGATCAGCAATGTAATCTTTCTGATTACTCACAAAGTGTAATGTAAGCGGATGTTTTTTGGATTACTTTGGATTTCTGGATCAGGTTTCATTATGCTTTTGTAGGGAATACTATTCTTGTCCCTCTTAGTTTTTGTATTTTTATTAAAAGAGTACATGTACTGCAACAGCCAAGCATAAATGACTTATTACTCTGTAGTTGTGTTTTAATACGGTGCTGGAAGAAGGCGGTTTGGTCAGGGCAGAGGTAAAGGTTTCCCAGAACTGGTCAGCAAGGACAGACTATACATCCATTCGTCTCGCTTATCCTACACAGGGTCGCGGGGAGCCTGGGGCCTATCTTAGGGAACTCAGGGCACAAGGTGGAGGACACCCTGGACGGGGTACCAACCCATCACAGAACACAATCGCACACAGATTCACACACCTATTCACGTACTACGGATAATTTGGAAATGTCAATCAATCTACATGTCTTTGGACTGGGGGAGGAAACCGGAGTACCCCAGAGGAATCCCCCAAAGCATGGGTTGAACATGGAAACTCTGCAAACCCCAACCCTGGAGGGGTGAGGCAAACATGCTAACCACTAAGCCACAGTGTCGCACAGTAGATCATGGGGTAAGAGTCTTGGGGACGGTGAACAGGCCCTGCTGGACCACAAGGAAGGAACTTGCACACTGCATTCAGTCTCTAACTCATCTGCTGTCCTCTCCTGTGCACATCGGGCCATCATGTGGTATATCATGATCATGTGGAGCCAACTGGCCCTCCGCAACATACCCTTGAACACTTCTTTGAAGTTCTCAACAAAGCGATACTTTTAAGCATGGTAAACCTGAGGAACCTAGAACACAAAGGGGCTGCCATGGAACAGTTGTCGTATTATTACCAGTACATATTTTCAGCCCACTCTGTTCCAAAAATTGCCCTTGTGTATCCGTCTACTGAGATTTTAGCAAAAGATGCAGATTTCAGCATTCAGCGAGGGCCAATTGAACATGTCCTGGAAGTACAATGGTGCTTTTCAGTCCCATATGGCAACCAAGGGGTGCGCATGCTTCAGACGCATTGTCACATAAATCATTGTGAAACGAAATACAAAACAAAATACCACCAGCGGTGAGCAAAATACACACGAAGAAAAGGAATCGAGCACTGGAATCGGCCCTCGTCTCGCAGACACGGATCAAGTTCGGAGAACCAGCGCCGACATAATCTACTGTTCAATCTTTCCACCATCAAATTAGAGGTACACTCAAGGTTGCTTTACAATACAAAGTGCAAAATGGCCTTTTGAACAAAAACAAAAATCTACTCATTATCACAATGTTGTGAACATCAACATGGCTGTCGCAAATCACCAAGAACTTGCTGAATGATGTTTACTGTAAAGCGGTAAGTCAATCAAACACCTAACAGTGTAGCTAGATATCTAAGCAGTTCACTAGGAGCAATTTAACATTACCTCAAATTATAAGTCCATGTTGAATTTCAAAACTTGAAAAAAGACCCAGATACTAAAATGAAAACGATGTATTCTAAGTACTTTTAGATACAAATTCCACAGAAAGGTAAATTAGTTAGATATCATTTCTGTAGTTGGCTAGTTAACTAGCATACAGCTAGATCAGGCTTGGTTGCTTGCCAGCTCCCTAGTTGTAAGCCAGGAGAAGCAAAAAATAAGGCATACGATTACGGTGTTATATATTCTATATTTTTATAAATCATTTGGATGATCTATATACTGTGTTATGCATTTTATTTATTCTATACATTCTATGAGATCTGCCAAGGATCTTGCTTTTAACAGTTTATGGTTACATACTGTATGTTGTGGAACATCCACAAGACAAGTTAGTTCCAGTTATCATTTACGTTCTGAGAGCTATAAATAGCCATTCCTACTTATAGAAAGCTTCACCATATCAACAATTATACACTGCCTATGTTAAATAATAACTTGTATAGCTTATCCTGGTCAGGGCCGCAGTGGATCCGGAGTCTATCCCGGGAAAAATCCTAATCTACAAAGATGAAGTGATTGAACCTGGAGTAGTCACTCTCCTACTACTTCATGATGGTTTTATTGAGCTGCGTTAATTGTAGTTGACCCAATTTAGCTATACCAATTCCCAGAAAACTCATGGTTATACATAAGGGTGGTAGAGTTACAGGGTATACCGGTACTATGGTAGAATCGCTACACTAAATACCGTAGATGCCATTTTATTTTTTAAACGGTAGGATCGTCATGTATGTGCAGCAGTTAATACTATTTTCACTAAAACGACACGTCTGACTGCTTTTGCACAATACACAAAGGTTAGCGACACTTCATTTAACCTAAATTCTTTACCTTAATCTTTAAAGATATCCTGCTTGCTAGTAAGCGAGCTAACATTACGCTAACCACTGAGTGTAAATAATAAAATTAGCCTAAGCGAGCTAACATTTTGCTAACTGCTGAGTGTAAATAATAAAATTAGCCTAAGCGAGCTAACATTATGCTAACTGTTGAGTGTAAATAATAAAATTAGCCTAAGCGAGCTAACATTACGCTAACCGCTGAGTGTAAATAATAAAATTAGCCTAAGCGAGCTAACATTATGCTAACCGCTGAGTGTAAATAATAAAATTAGCCTAAGCGAGCTAACATTATGCTAACTGTTGAGTGTAAATAATAAAATTAGCCTAAGCGAGCTAACATTACGCTAACCGCTGAGTGTAAATAATAAAATTAGCCTAAGCGAGCTAACATTATGCTAACTGTTGAGTGTAAATAATAAAATTAGCCAAAGCGAGCTAACATTACGCTAACCGCTGAGTGTAAATAATAAAATTAGCCTAAGCGAGCTAACATTATGCTAACTGCTGAATGTAAATACTAAAATTAGCCAAAGCGAGCTAAAGTATGCTACCTGCTGAATGTAAATAATAAAATTAGCCAAAGCGAGCTAACATTATGCTAACTGCTGTGTGTAAATACTAAAATTAGCCAAAGCGAGCTAAAGTATGCTAACTGCTGTGTGCTAGTAAGCGAGCTAATGTCACCAATTTTACGATTTCTTTGGAGTTTGTATAACTATAATATAAACATATAAATATAAATACCTCTATAATATATCATTACAGTATCAAGACCGGAACGTTCATGAATTATGTGCGGCACAAAACAAACACTGTTTATTCATCTTTATCTTCCACATCACGACCCTCTGTCCTCCCACTCCTAGCTTTTTAACCAACATTATTTTATTTTATATAGTTTTTTCCATCCTGCCCAAATGATTGTCGCTCTCCCCTTCAGACTCTTCTCTCTCTTTCTTGCCTTTTTCTGACCATGAACAAAAGTAAGAGTGACTGACTGTGTCAGTGCAATAAAAAATGAAAGTGGTACCGTAAAAGCCCATGACAGCTAAAACACTTTACACACATTACAAATCTCTCTATGTAAGTATTGACCAGTTTGTAATAAACATGCAGGCTAACGTAACTGTGGATATAATACTCAGCAAGCTATGATAGTGAAAATAAATGAAGATGAATAAGAGCGTTCAAAATAGATTAAACCTGGATCACTTCAGGTACGTGAGTGCAGTTTTATCCATGTCAAAATTTCTACTATAGCATCTGTTAAAGTAACGGTTTCTGTTTTTTGGCTCGGTTAAGACGTTAACCGTTAAATTCCCTGAGGTGGTCTGATCGGTCATGTGAGGACACGCACTGATAGAGAAGTGTTCCTATTGGCTGCAGCCTGTAGGTATTATGGCCAATCAGGAAAGTCAACATTGTGCAACCATACACAGAAAAAAACTTGAATTTCAAAAAACAACTAGTCAATAATATTTAAAGAGAGATTTTGGTGAAGTTATAATTTTTTTAAACTACATTTTAGTCTTGTCTTTTTCGTCAACAGTATTGCATGTTGATATGGTCACAGTTAGTGTTTAATTAAATCATCGTCTCGTCATCGTCTCGTCTTCGCTGTGGAAAAAAGGTCATTGACGAACATTTTCCGTCATAGTTTTCATTAACGAAATGAACACTACTCAGAAGCTTACTGTATGGACTGAAGCACCTTCACCAATTTTTCCCTTTTTCATGTTGTCTCATTACAGCAAGTGTGAAGGAGTTCTACTAACACTCCTGAGCGCACTCTTCTGGTACAGGAGCCTGAAACCTCAAACACTTACTTTGTTTCTTTCTATATATTCTTCCTCAAACTCTCAAACGATCGTACTACAGAGTTTACCACCAGAGTTTACTTTCTGATTGACTCTGATACTGCTTTTCTGGAGCGAATGCACATGTTTTCAGATGTCTGCTCAGATGTCTGTTCATGGCGCTCAGGAAAGCAAAACAAGTGGGAATGACACAAAAAAAATGTTTCTTAACAGGCTACTGTATCCAGAGAGGCAAATAACTTCACCTGTTATTTATGAAAAGACAGCAAATGCTTGACTGAGCGGTTAGCACTGCCCTGAGTGTTGTTGAGGAAAATTAAATATGGTCACTTATCTAATTACAATGGCATGTCTGTCTGCCTCGATGTTAATGCACATTTTAAACATTACAAGGTTGATCTTTTCTCTACTCACTCGCTCGGTAAACCTCTGCGGATCAGCAGGGTTCACCCTAATTGGTTCCAAAGCACCTCCTAATAACACAACACCACTTTAGCTGCACCGGCCATGTTAATTTTCCTCTTGATTGGAAATAGAATTCTGCAAAAACAATGAATAAATGGTAACATGAGGCTAGGTGGGCAATTAACATGATTACAAAGTGCCTCCTTAGCATTTTTGACACCAGTAGGAAAAGGGCAAACATGCTCAAAATCAGGGGAAAACAGTTATTCTGGTCAACAACCATGAGCCTTGATCAGAAATATAGTCCGACCCCCCCAAACCCCATAGACTCTACTAAACATCTCTCAGGGGATTATGAATCAGAGTTAAGCAGAATTTTACAGGCAATCAAGAAAACTAAATCTCTCTCTCTCTCTTTCTTTCTCACAGACACACACACATAACACGCACACAACACAATTATTAACCAACAGTTTGACCCTAATTTATAGTGTCAGTTCCCTTTAAAATAACAGTGATGTAATGTATCTTCCTTACTCATCCCTCTTACAGATTTGGCTCAAATGTAAATGACAAATGCAAGCATAGACTCAGTGAAACAAAACTTCCTGGCTGAGGCAGACGCCAGATTTCTAAACACTGTGCCAAATACACAAAATATCATTATTATAGTACACCAAGTGCCATTATTTTTCATTTACAGGGATGCAAACTCATCAGGAGTGAAAAAGGTGACAAAGATGCGAACCCCCTATGGAGGTTCAGGGGCATGACCCAGGGCCCTAATGTCAGTAACGTTATACAAGTGGAATTTGGAATAAGAAGTATGCTAGCTAACTCTAGACCACATGGAAATAACATTGACACTGAACGTTACATCCAAAATGTGATGGCTAGCATTCTCTAAATAATTTTTTTTTTAAACTCAACCTTATCAGGCTAATTAACAGTACCATGCTTCAAGCTTGACATATCATCATATAAGCCAACTAATGTTATCATAACGCTACTGTAAGAGATTCTTACCTTAAGGCAGTGCTTACCAACCCTCTTCCTGGAGATCTACCTTCCTGTAGGTTTCGTCTCTAACCAAAATCACCTGCTTTAATTGATCAAGAACTTCTTCAGGCGATGATTACATGGTCATGTGGGCACGATTATGGTTGGAGCTAAAGTTTTCAGGAAGGTAGATCTCCAGGAACAGGGTTGGTGACCCCTGCCTTAAGTCATGTGGGCAGTCAAAAGCAATGATTCCCATACATTTTTAAACGCATGCAATCTTACTGCCATTAATTTGAGTAGGGAATCAAATATACTGCATCTTTTCACCAAGCCATTAACAAATTGATTTTTTATTTATTTATTTATTGTTAAAGATTTTTTGCTCTGGTTGGCCAAATGATTCAGACATGAAAAATAAGCAGTTATTATTGTCATATAGTATTGTCAACTGGAACAACCCTCTGCGTACATTTCTACGTGTAGCATAAATTGCGCTGTGTGGTGTATATTCGATTACTATGGGTTGTAATCAAAGTTGAGTTAGTAGTGTAGTGAGGATTTATCACTGAAATCGGTATTCAGACCTCAGACATAATGACAGACTTAAGTGCTATCCAGACAGTTACGTGAGATTTGTGCACGTGGGGTGGAGCCTAAAACAGAGGCGTGTCCCTGTTACACATGATTCTGACCATGGACTTTTCTTTTCTTGTGTGATATCAGCTAGAGCAAGGAGAAGGAGAAGGAGAAGGAGAAGTATTAAATCCAGCACTGACAGCTGGATTTAACCACAATCTCATGCTGCAGTGTATGATTTCGGATGTAAATACACTACAACAACTATGGAATGCTTTACTGATTTACAATAATTATTGGATACATATGACATGACGCTACTAATGAATTAACAATATACTCTCTGTTAAGTTCAAGAAAAGTGTTTTATTTGCCTGTAGGAGACCGAATCGTAATCAGAAACACTGCTCTTCTTGTGATGTTCATTTTTGTGTAAATTATGAACTATATACTATACTTCCTTAAAGTAAACTGTAAGAATAGCAAGTGAATGCTTGGTCACACACATTATTATTTCATTGCCTCAATTTAGTTTCTTCTGGCTTCAGTATGTTGCATGCACATGCATGAGAGTGTACTAAAGAGACAATAAAGATGTGCTGGCCTGGATCAAGTGCTATTCTGCTAAATAATCAGGCTGGAAGCCATACTATTAAATGAAACCAAATTTGCAGTGATTACTGTGATCATTACAACCATATCTATACATGCAGCAATATATTGGTAATATGCTATACTCCCATTATATGTTTCTTTCAATACTTACCATTTTCTCATATTGGCATTTTTTTTTATTGTGTCTTGCTTTTATGAGGGTGAGTCAAATGAAAATTTTGAAACGTAACATAAATTACAGAAAGACTACATAAAAGTTGTAGTTGCAAAAGTAAAAATGTACTACTGGTCCATTGTTCTCAATAGCCCTGGTACCTTAAACCGGATATACCTTTGTTGAACCTACTTGCAATAAACAACGCAAAATAAAAACATTTGACAAAAATTAAGGATTTCGTCTAACTCACCCTTGTATGTTACACTGTATTACAGTTGAAAGCAAAGGGGGGCCAAAAGTGCTATTTCCTTTTTCTCTCCCCTAATTGTTTTATGGCAAGTGGTGGTCTAGATGCTGATGAAAAACTCCATCTCAGGCGGATCTACTCAAGAAAAAATTTGGCAAGCCCAGAAGTGAGAACTACACACAGATAATCTGCATACTCCTAATGGCATGCTTAGAAAATCTACTTAAGGAGTTGCGTAACCTGTCTCTGAATATGCATAATTTTCCCTGTGTAAATATTGATGTAACTGAATACAGCTCAATATGAAAGGAGCACAATGATATCATCAAAACAACAGTTCTGTTTCACCCCCTTAAAACTGCCAGGGGCTGGTGAAAATCAACAGGATGCCTTCTTGAGCCCTGGTGTCTATCCTCTGTGGCAGGATGGCCACCATTCATCTAAATAGTATAGTATCGCAAGGCAAATACCGGTCAAAGCAAAAAATAAATAAATAAATAAATGTTCTACAGCCTCACCTTTGTGGATAATGTGTTGCTGATAAACTACTTACATTTACAGTTACATTTATTCATTTAGCAGACGCTTTTATCCAAAGCAACTTACAAATGAGGAAATACAAGCAAAGCGATATACCAAGCAGAGAACAATACAAATAGTGCTACAATGCAAGAGTTTTAATTGAGCTCCAGAGAAGCAAAATGCGCAGAGTAGAGGTGTAAGTGTAGAATGTTTCTTTAAGGGGGGAGGGGGGGGGGGTGGGCTGGGGATAAGTTAGGGGTTAGTTAAATGTTCATGCAAGAGGTACTGTAAGACTGAAACTTCAGTCATCAGATCTAGCTTTAAGCTTGAAAAACAATAGAATTACATCTGGCAACCACAGCATATGAAAAGAAAGGGTCTTTAGGAACCAATTCAACCCTTAGGTCTAGAATTGGATTAAAACCACCATCCTTCTTGTAAATAAGGAATTATGTTGAGTCTTGTGTTAAACTATGGGGCCTGCCTTTTCAACCTAAACTTCTTGAGTCAGAGCAGCAATTCTGACGTGGTCTGAACTCAATAAGGTTGATGCATCATCAGTTAGTTACAGTTTCATTTATATAGCACTTTTCTAGACACTCAAAGCGCTTTATATAGCATGCTTGGGGGGGGGGGTCTCCTCAACCACCACTAGTGTGTAGCATCCACCTGGATGATCAGACGGCAGCAATAGTGTGAGAGAACGTCCACCACACATCAGCTATTAGTGAAGAGGATTAGTGTACGTTTCCCCACAGTTCTGTGTATCTGTTTTTTTTACTTTCTCTAAATCCCATCAGCTGTTTCATTCTTAACCCCCCTTTTTAAGTGGCCACGTCGCACAACCATAAAGCTCTGCAGACAACCCCATAAACACCACTAACAGCAGTCTCAGTCTTAATGCAGTTTTAATGTCTAAATTTAACTCTAAATTTAGCCGCTATATTCTTAACAAAATCAAAGTGCGTATATCAAATGAACTCTTGGTACTGTTAGATGCGATCAGTTCCATTTGTGATCACACAGATAAGGAGATGAGCCAAGAATGTGTTCATAATTCAGACTTACTGATATTATTCTGTGATGATTTCTGAAGTAACAAACTGAACTCATCTCATCAGAGACTGGACTTAAACAGCACTGATTGTAGTGCTCCAATTTTCTCTGTGCCACTGTACCGGAAGGAATGATTTTGTATTTTGCAATTCTTTTGCGAGCTGTGCCCTAGTGAGAATTTAATTAACAAAAACCATTACTAAAAGTGTTGAAGACGATGACGAGATGACACCGGCGTCATTAAACACCATGACTATACCAACACGCGATAATGTTGAGGAAAAAAAGACGAGGCTACAATGTAGTTTCAAAAATAAAAACTTTACCAAAATGTGTTTTTTTTTCTAAATTATAATCCAAATTCAATGGATGGCATGAGCGGCAGTTTCCTTTCCTGTGCTGCGTGCGGCATATCAGGACTAAGTAAGCACAGTGGGGAGTAGCTTTCAAGCTAACGTTCATTAAATAACGACAGCAACAGTTGGACTTGGGAGAAAGAGATCTATTATTTGGGCCCATTTTCTCTATAATGAGGCTGAGGGGGAAAAAACAAATGCCTTATTATACTGGAAAGTAAGCAATGTGGACACACAATATATGGAAAGAATACAACAAACCTCCAGTGGCGTATGAAGGCTAACCACAGAGAAATTAAGGTAGGTTAACATCTTGGTGGTAATGTTAGGTTGTTTTTTTAAGGTATATTAAGACAATTAGTAAGGCTGTGGTAATAGTCTTATGGCTAAAAATGTTTTCATTGACTAAAACTAGATAAAATACTTACGGTTTCTTTGACTAGGATGAAACTAAAATACCCAGACGTTTAGTCAACTAAAACTTGACTTTAAAAAAAAGGATACATTTGACACAGGACTAAGACCATATAAAAAAAAAAAGCTGAGAAAATGAACACTACTCTGTCCTAATGTGAAGTTGAGCAACTGAAAGCATCAACCTGAAGGTGACAGCCATAAAGTACACGATTAAGGCAAATCAGATCGTCCTTTATGTGATCTGCATGAATTTCTTGAAAGCAAATCATATCATGCTGGGATTTCGAAAGGAAAAAATGTAACCCAGGACTTAACAATAACCACGTGATTCCTCCTGATTTCCTGCCTTCACTTTGTGAACCTCACAACAACTCATGCTAAGGATCTG